>NW_020653780.1:216409-392511 GCF_003589595.1 Hyposmocoma kahamanoa
AGACGTCGGTTCGAATCCGACCGGATCGAAGGAATTTTTTCTGAGTGCTTTTTCTGAGTGTTCGATCTTTGTATTAATAATTATAACAAATATATCATACTTCAAGAAGAATAAAGATTTTTATGATGACTGTGTTTTAATATTTCAACCCTTCCAGTGAACGGATTGACTTGAAATCTAGTAGGAAATGAAAGTACGATGACAGTATAATAAATCATTAATACTGTGATATTCATAACTGGGTGTAGTAAAACCTTATGCATATTTGGTAACAAATGTGTACGTGCAAAAGTCGGCTACTCAAGTTCTCGAAGAAATTGCTTTATATGCAGTTTCCATATAACTACGTGGTTAACCCTAATTATAGCAAGTATAAAGCAACGCCTAGTTCAATATTCCGCTAGTTATGAAACATAATGTCGATATCAATTAAATTCCCTATCTGTAGATTGTCAACTTTTTGCTTTTGTTCCAAGAAGTTTATGTTCATAGGATTATTAGGTTTTATGTGACTAGTAATAACACAACCTTATTAGATCCAAATAAGTTTCAATTTTTTTTACCAAAAGTTTTTATTATTGTCTATTGTTGTTTGATAATTTATAACCAATAAAAATTATGTTATCTTAGTACTAATGTAAGATTAAAATTACGTTTTCAAATGTGTGCGTGTGGCGACACCGGTTTTGATACAAATGTTGCTTGGTGCCATTTCCATTCCTTTCTTTCTTCCGTGACCTAATCGTATCAATTACTAAACGTTAAACTTGGAACTTTCTTCTTTTGGAAATAAATTTCACCCTTTGCAAATAAACCCTTTTTAGACAAGTATGCTCCATCTTTGGATCCAACGCATATTCCATAGCATAATGCTGATGTCAAATGCTGCCTATATTGTATTTCCAGGACCAGTTTTTTTGACCTGAAAACAAAGTTAAATAGCAGCAAAAATAAACAATTTACAAAAATATTGTTATATTTTTTTCTTAAACATCTTATTTGTTTACGTTAGGAATAACATTAATTGTAGATCTTAGGTTTTTGCTATTGTTACATATTAGAAATGAAACTATTTTTAACCGACTTTTAAAAAAGGTAGAGTTCTCAATTCGACTGTATTTTTAGTGTGTAGGTTACTCCGACATTTATGAACAGATTTGTGAGACAGAAGACAGAAAGATGGTACCTCAGTAGTGATCCCATTCAAATTTGAAGAAAATATCCCACCCCTAAGGGTGACAAACTAGGGGATGAATCCGATTTACTGAATTTGACCTTCTTCTCGTTAACCGATTTCTATAAAAGTTTGTGAGTCGTAATTTCACAAAGTTTTGTTTCTTTTTTAGATTCTAAATTTTTCTTATCTATAGTAGTAATAGTCCTAAATACACCTGTAAAAGACCGGAAAAGTTGGTGTTTTTAAAAAAAAAATAAATATATGCGCGATTTAGATCCGAAAAAATAGTTCCATTTCCAGTGACATTGTTATATCTGTATATAATGAAATCTTAACCTGGGTGCAATAAAGCCACGAGGGATGATACGCCAAAAGTGCTTTTATCACATGAGTCCATCATAAAAATAATACGAAGTACATGAGATAAATTCGCTTAAATATGTATGTATGTGAAAGATTATAAATTCTTCTATTCAAATAACAAAGTTGTCTACTTAGAGATCCCCCGCACTAGGGTGTTTCGAGCGTCAGGATCTCGTCAAAGCACGCACAGCGTCGACATTGACATGGCGGCGTCCGTGTGGCGGACGTAACGCCAGCACTGGGCGACTGCGGAATAGTGCCGAATGTCGGGTATACGCCGCGCTGGCGTTGCATCGCCACCGCGCGGACGTCGTGTGTCGAGGCTGTGGCCGCTGTGCGTGCGTTGGCAAGACGCTGACGCTTAAAAGACGCTAGTGTGGAGGGTCTTTATTCGCGTTCAAAGAGTCTATAAGCTTGTCCTAAAGAGTCATAATTTTACTAATGTGGCCTTACTAGGGAGCCTTCAAATTAGACGCTTATAAAAGTGCTATAGCCGCGCCACTACTAACTTTCATACAACATCTAGTCTGTGGCGTTCGTGACACGACTGTGGCGCTGCACTTGCACATCTAAATAGTGTATGAAAATGAATAGTGGCGCTACTGCAGCGCTTCTATTTAATTAAAGTAAATGGTTTCGGAAGTCATGGCGGTGAAAAGGCGCTGGTTGAGCATAAATGTCGCGGTTTCCCACGACTCTCGTATTCTGCCAGAACCGAGTTGAAAGAGACGCCACTCATCATTCTGTAATGATGAATGACAGTACTCTGGCTTTATAGTTTAATTAAATATATATATATATATATATATATATATTTTATGACAAAAACAATACGATTAAATGTGTGTGTGTGTGCATGCGTGCATGGGTATGTGCGTACGTGCGTTTATATCAACATTTTATGTTATATGTGTTACAAGTATATATATATAAGAGATATGTTATAATTGTAAAGTGATTTTTAACGCACCTATATGCTCCGCACTGGTCGACTTTTCCGTTGGACCTCTACTATTTTCCCACTAACATGTATAAAAACATTGCAAAATTACAAACTGTAAGCAGAATCTACTCGGATTTTATGTTTGCACGAAAGAATATGTTCTCATCGTCATCTAGCTGCTAATCAGGAAAATCGCCCACTACATCAAAGTTATCCATTTTACCTGCTACAAAATATAGAGAGCGTTAGGCTCAACTCACACTGGCGCAGGGTCGAAGCGTCGCGGCGCGTCATGTTTTTCGCCTGTAGCATATTCATCTCTAGTTTCCCATTATTAAGGTACAAATTTGTGTTTTGCAAATATGAAATCGAGCGTAGACGAGCGCCACTTGGGCGCCGTGAGGCGTCTGACGCCGACCACACTGTTATCTCGGTGCACTAATGCGAGCATCGTCGCGCATCGTCGCGTGTCGACGCGTGTCGCCAGGCGGTGTAGTTGAAAAACAGGACGCGACAGGACGTTTCGACTCTGCGCCAGTGTGAGTTGAGCCTTAGAGATGTGCTATGAAGGTATACCTATAAATTGCGAATAATACACTTCCATATATACATAATCCGAGCCACATTACATTTTTAATCTTGAGGTCTAGATTTCGAAAATAGTGTGATCATCGAAAATAAAGTTTTTCCCATAGATATAGAAAAAAAGGGGAGATTTGGCATGGGGGCGTGGTTCGTTTCGCCTCGATATGATTAAATGATCATATCGAGGCTCGACACGCCTACAAATATCGCCACAGTGACATGGTGATCGTTATACAACATACAAGTTCTCTCGTAAAACTTGAAAATGCCAAGTTGTAGTGATACACCTTGTAAAAATTTGAGTGAAAACAAAAATTTTAAAACCAGTGGATTACATTCCACCAGCTATTTGCATTTTTAGTTACTATTTCTATTATTATTCAATGTTTTCTTTTTGTCTCCATATAAATTTCTAGATTCAAATATAGTGATGTTCATTTACGGCGCCTGATATTTATTGACAATAAATGTTTACTGAAATGTTTGAATTTCTTACTATGATTTTTGTAATTTAAGTCCCTAAAATATCGAAGCAAAAATAATTCACGTTAAATTAATTTCTTTTATTTTATTATTATTTTTATTACTAAACATTTTATTTCGAGTAACTTTAACACAACTCATATTTCGGACGACCGTTTCAATTTCATGTCAATTTGAATGTTGCTGTTGCTTGAAGAAAAATGTATGTGTATTATTGTTTTAAATAATTTACATATTTAAATTCCATTATACTCGTAGATTAATCGTAGAGTATTTTTAATTTTTAAGTTTTTCCAATGACTTCAAAATAAGAGAGGTTGGATTGAAGCTGCAGGAAAATCGAAATATCGACGGCCGCCAAGCGCGCAGGTGATCGCGTCCTGCGCGGTTCTACTAGTACCCCGCCGCGCTAACCGCGAGCAACCGTCACCACTACAGGCGTAAAACGCGCCGTGAAATGTGCTACTAATTTTACATAATTAACTATCAAATTGTACAGATGCCGCGCTCCCGCGACAAGCGCAGGTGAAAACCGCTCCGTGAGTTCTTAGTGTAACGAAAAATGAGTTTCAGCGCCATCTAACGTGTAATAGTTAGCTATTATATACGCTCACGCGATGCGCTCCTCCTACCGCAAAATGGCGGCTATTTGATTTCGCAAATTAGAAAAGCATTCAGTTTAAATACAAGTTTTTATAAATAAAAATTATTATTCTGCATTGCTAAATAAATACCCTCCGTACTACCAACAAAAACATCTCAAATAAAATGCAGTAATACACCGCAAATCCTGCACTTAAAAAGCACTAATGAAATTTTTGGTGTACCTGGATAAATATGATAATATTCCGTTTCGAGTGGTTCTAACGTTTACCATAAAATTACTCCTTAACGTATAGTTTATAAACATTTATATTCAGTGTAAACTTAAAAAACGCTACTTACGGTATGTTTTCAATAAATAAACACCGAAATCACCAGCCCAAACAATAACACACACGATTGTTGTGACGTATTTTTGAAGTTGTTTTTTTTTAAATGACAGTCCCCGGCATTAAAAACTTTATGGTTTGCTAGAATAGTTACCGAAATAGCAATTAATACTAGTTCTTTTACCTGTTATAAATTCGATATCCGATAAATCGGTATAAAATGATCACCGGCACCTCTAGGTGTGGTATGCGTCTACGGCTGCAAGTATCGCGTGAGCGGCTAAACTAGTAGCTGATGGTGTCTGGCTGAACCAGGATGAAAAAAATACTGAAATATTGTAATATAACACTTACTCAAGTGACTGTAAGTTTAATTTTGTTAAATTATAAAATTGTGTTACGTCGTTTTCACGTTTTAAGCCCTACCCAATCAAAATCTTTAAGTTATGGCAGTAGATAATAGAGCGTAAAGTTTGAATTGCACACAAGCTAAAAAGTCGCGACATCGGTACCCGATCTTACATAGTGTCATGACATATCTCCTCTTTTTTTCTATATCTATGGTTTCTCCCGATTTTATAAATTGAAATTTTCAACAATTGAAGTTTGTGACAGGACGAACAAAGCGTGTGCCTGGTAGTAAGTGATACGCCTGTCGGTAACAGTTGTAGTGCAACACAAAGCTTTAAATCACAAAGATCTGAGTGAGGGGCACTGCTACTGCGCCCATCACCTTGAGTGATGAGAGAGAGAGAGGCATAAGTTAACAAGCCTCAAGTGCCTGTAATTTCATCATCACTTTACCCTTCAAAACCGGAACGCCATAATGCACACGTTACTGTTTGGCGGAAGAAACCTTACTTATTTCTGCTGCCGAGTAATGTAATGTAACCATAACTACGTTCCGGTTTTTAAGGGTAAGAGTGAAATTACAGGCACATACGACTTGTCTCAGGGTGCAGTGGCAGTGTTCCTTAGATGTAGATCTTGTAGAGTGTGACCTCCTTACATCGTCACCCCACCTTTATATCGCCTTTCTCCGGTTCCTGGCCACCCGTATTTAAATTTAAATTTTTAATTGTTCCATAGTTCTTTTGCCTCGCATTCTGATTTTGTTTCTTTCCACCGTCACTCCCTGCCCGATCGCGGCAGCGAACACGTCTTCTCTTCTTAATTATTTTGAACCGTTTACCAATTACCAAAACTCTCTTGTGCGATAAACATATTAAAAATCATAAATATTGTTAAAACCGGAATAAATACTTATAATACTGGATTTATTACCACTAGTTCTTTACCCTTTTGAATTTTGAACTTTAAACGTACTAAGTAAGATGTATGGAGGCTGCCGAGGTTGCGGAGGCTACTACTACTCTCCAGGCCACATTATAATCCTACTGAACAGTGTACAGAACTCCACCAGCGCCCTTTCAATCTTGCAATTTAAAGCTCTGAGTGGCACTGCAACTATTATTGACAAGCGTGTAGCTTACAATCAAGCGCACGACTTGTTCGTCCCGTCACTTGATATTATAATAAAAAGAAATAGGCGCTCTACTGCTGCTAAGTCTTTTTCTCTTTTACTGCATTGGAATAAAGCTATTCCTGACCAGTTGAAGCCTATTCCTTGTCGGTGAGTGACCCCTAATACAGTCAATACTGCACTAAATATGAAATAAATACGTATTTATTCTACACCAAAATATGATTGCATTTTCCAACTTACCACTTACAATGCCCAAGGCCACTAGGAAGATAAAAGATATGTAAATGAAGAAGCATAAGGTTACAGTGGTGGCAATCAATTTGCCTGTCACTGTTAGAGTAAACGTTAGTATGTACGTAACCTGGTCAGTTAAATATTTTAAGCTGTAACAGCAATTATCAAGTAAGTAAAATGTATCTGGCACGGTTGGCTAGAAAATTCCTGCGATCCAGTTGGATTTGAACCAGTGTCTTCGGTATACCGTGCCTGACACATTATAGTCAGGTACGGTGTGCTGAAGGAGCTGGATCGAATCGAGACGAATCACAAGAATTTTTCATAGCGTTCGATCTTCTAATGAAAAAAAAATACATAAAATAATGGAGTAATTTCACCAAAAAATTTTAATATCCTGGTAGTGCAACATCATGATATTCAATAAGCTTAATATTAGAACTAAATGGATAGTCAATGAAGAATCTTGACGCAATGAAAAGTTAAGTTCGCTTGCCAGAATGACTGGAGGAAAAATTTTACTTAGTTTAGAATTAGTTCGCACTCTATTATTTGTTCAGCTAAATCATTAGGCTCAGTTTTCTTCGCAAGAATTTTTGTGTTTTTCTTTGTATTGGCAAATGCAATGTGTTTCTTAATTTAACGTGAGGGTTACTATGAGCTTTTCGGTGAAGGAAAATGTCGTGTGGAAACTGCGCGTCGAAGAAGGTACCCTTGGAAAACGTGGGAAGTCCCCAACCCGCATTGGGCCATCCTGGCGAACTATGGCCGTTTATGTTTCGCCTGAGAGCAGACCCATGCCCAGCAATGGGACGTATAAATGGATTTAATATAAAAGTGTGCATTTGACCTTCCATCTCAACTGGTGGAAAGTGACGATGAGGTCGACCATGGAACAGGCACACCTAATGATACTTATTCACTTTCGCCTTGAAAAGGCCCATGCATCGAGTATATAACCAGAAATAGAGACGAAATGACATTTAATTAGTTTGAAATGGATTGATGATGATGATGATATTTCGCGTTCTTATGGATATGATTCTGATCGAGAGGTATTTTGGATGAGCTAGACAACAACCTACAAATTAGACCTGTGTCATTGTGTCGGATCTATACAATATTTTGTCGAAGTATTTAATCGTATAATCTTTTTCAGCTAGGTAGTGGAACGCCTTATTGCTCTAAATACCTAGAGAATCCGAGAGACAACTAGAGTTCACAGAAAGAAAACTACCTTACTTTGATACTGGAACTACAGCGAGATCCTACACCGTCTACTACAGCAAATCCCTACTTTTACTATAGTTTTCTTAGCAATATGTAATTTTATTGAATACCGTAATGTTTTTACCACTAGATATGTGAAAATACTTCACTAATTTGGTGTTTGATACAAAGATCGAACAAATATCAAGAAACATTCCTTCGATCCAGATCGCGTTTTGAGAACCGGCTAAATTTCGCAGTAGGTATTGAAAACACTTACCAAGCCAACATGTCTAGTGAAAATGTTTACTTTAAATACAATAAAATGACCTGTGAAGTCTTTATACTAAATGGCTATCGTAAAATTAACTTGCTCGAAACACAACCACACACGATCACAACAAAAACTAGTCATAGATTTAATTCTCTTCTTGAATATTACTTTTACGAATTTGATGTGGCGAAATCCTAAAAAAGACACCGCTACAAACCAAACTTTTCAATGATACCCTAAACAATGATAAGGATATCTTCATACTTCGTTTTAAGTACTTTCATTTCAATTTAACCTGAAAATTAAAAGCTTGTTTAAATTTAAAGCCAATTTATAATTCCAAGTACAATTTTGAAATGAAAAGCCGAAAGTTGACATTGACATTGCATAATTCTCTGAGTAGCCACCAATTGGTGGCCTCCATCATTGGTGTCTATTCGTGTTAATAGAAAAGAGATTGTATGGTGTATGCAAACTGTATTTTGTTAACAGGTGTCAACAGGTTAATTTAATAAACTTAAATTACCAATTTGCTGCAATGTTTATGCTATGGGAGATAAACGAGAGTACAAGAGTGCCACACACGGTACTACGAATATACAAGGTACCAAAAGAGACCAACGAGCAAGAGCAAAGATTTGTTTAATGATAAAACCTCATTGCCTGATTCATGTCAAGAAGGCAACCACCGCTAAACAGACATGAGACGCCTTAAGGAATGCATTTGAAGACAAAGGTTTAAACAGTTGTTGTAGATTACTATCCAGGCTAGTTAGCTACAAGCTTGAAAATCCGTCACTGCGGTAATGACAACATCTTAAGAGCTGTCAGATCTTGGACAAGAGGTAAATGATGAGCTTTTGGCTGCATTATTACTTCTAGGTCTAACACAGGATTTTCAACCTATGAGACTAGGGATATAAAATAATAACATTAAACTTACTTCTGATTATGTCAAAACCAAACTTTTCCAAAAGGAAGAAATGTTCTCTGCTTCTACGTCTGGTATTTTGACATTCTCTGCTTTGTTACCCAAGTAAACAAATAAAAGCCTCAAACACATGCTAAGAAAATTAAATGATTCATCTGTAATGGAGCACACAAAGCCTTGGTTTGTCCAGATAACCCGAAGAAACAAAAAGAAGCGCTGAATACATTTGTTTTGACAACTGGAGTTTTTGAAGACGAACGGATCCTCGATTCTGGTGCCTCGTCACACATGACGCATAAAAAGGAATGGTTTAAGGTCTATAAGAGTATTAATCCTGTTACATTGTCATGTGCAAATGGCGCTAAATTATATGGAGAAGGAAAAAGTACAGTAGTATGCGAGTCATTAGGGATGACTGTAAGTAATATTATGTGTGTCTCTTAGTGGCACTGCAACTGTTATGGACAGGCGTGTAGCTTACCATCAGGCGCACGGCTTGTTCGTCCCGTCATTTGATATTATATTTAAAAAAATTAAAAAAAACTTCTCAAAAATGTATAGCATGGAAGATTGCAAGACAAGTGCTACTCCGGCAGTACCCGGTCCTCTTCGTGAAAATCTGAGGAAAAACAAATGAAAGCATTCCATACCAAAACTTGATCGGATTCTTAATGTACATGTCTGTGTGCACTAGACCGGATATAGCGCATACGGTCAGCACTTTACGCCAGTTCAATATTTGTTTCACACAAGAACATTGGATTGCGGAAAAAAGAGTTCTAAGGTATATTCAGAGGACAAAATCCTATGGAATAAAGTATTCTAAAAACTGCAATTCCGAAAATCTTGTACAAGGATTCTCAGATGCCAGTCATGGTGGGGATATGAATCGTAAATCCTGGTCTGGTTACGTTTTTATGGCTCAAGGAGCTGTATGCTGGCGGAGCATAAAACAGCAGACAATAGCGCTTTCAATAGCTGAAGCGAAATATGTGACTTTGTCAGAAACAACGAGAGGCAGTTCATTAGAAGATTTATTAGCAGAGATCGCCTGCACAGAATTATAACAGAGATTACCTGCACTGAGAAACCATCACTATCTTCAGTGATAGTCAATCTGCTACAGCAATTACAGAGAATCCTGTGCACCACCAACGCACAAAGTGTATTGACCTATGTTATCATTTTGTCAAATAAGCTGTAGAGAACAAGCAGTAAACTACATTGAAACAAAACGTACGGTTGAAGATGTTTTAACCCATTCTTGCCCGCCGTGCCAATATGGGAACACTTAATTATTGAGGGTAGTTATGAAATATTTTGATTGTATTTAATATGTTGTTGCTTGGGTAAGAAGGTGAAACTGCAGTGCTTAAATATACATCGGAACTATTTTGTTACAAGTAGTAGAAGTTTGTGTAATAAGCGATTGAACTTCAATATCAGAATCAGCGTGAACGTAAGTACATATTTATGATTACTACAGGGTGTAGCTCAAATAGATTTTGATTCGAACTAATCTTACTTGAAATTTAGTAAATTACGAAACATTTACAAATATTTATGGCCATCTATACCCAATGAGCGGAAATTTATAACATTGAAAAAATTACTGTGCCAATTTTGGTACAATGGCTATAAGTGTAGTAATTATAATATTGATTTCAGGAAATCAATATGAAACGCGAGCGCCGTTTTAGCGCTAGTAATAATTATCGAGGGCTGGAAGAAGCCATAAATTCGATCACGGAAGATAGTGACGACGGGATGGAGTATGATTTAGCCATTATTCCACCAGAGCCCAGTGTCGTAACTGATGAAGAAGAGGGTTTCGACGACGATATTACTCCCTCTTGCTTGCCAAAGGATGTTCCTGGTAATGTTGAAGTATTTGTTCGTCATATTGGCTCTCTCTCCGATTCCGAAAATAGCAGTGACGATGAGCCGTTATCTGTCAAAAGATCAAGAATATGCAATACGTCGGTGCAGACTGCAGTGCCCTGTACTGCACAAAATCGATCAGTACCGAATATCCCAGTTTGGCGAAGGTGTTCACCAAATTATTCAAAGACCTACGAAGAAACTGAAGACCGATCACTGTCCGAAAATCTTGTAAAAGAGGAACTGAAAGACTTGACACCAGTACAAATATTTGAAAAGTTATTTAACGATGAAGTTTATAAAATGATTGTTGACTTCGGCAACATGTACGCGAGTCAAAATAATAGACATAATTTTAGTATCACTGTTGAAGAGTTGAAGACTTTCTTTGGGATTCTGATACTATGTGGATATAACAAACTACCAAGAGAAAGTATGTACTGGTCTTTAGATGAGGATATCGGCGTCGACATTGTCTCAAAAGCGATGTCTAGGAACAGATTTAGGGAAATCAAAAGAAATTTACATCTTGTAGACAATAACGACGCTCCAAACACCACCGATAAAATGTTCAAAGTACGTAAACTTTCAGATATTCTCATGAAAAAATTCAATCAATGGAAAGTTTTTCATGAACATATTTCTATTGACGAATCTATGGTCAAATATTATGGACATCATTCGGCAAAACAATTTATTCGTGGCAAACCTGTACGTTTTGGATACAAAAATTGGGTTGCAGCAAGTTCATCTGGTTATTGCTATAGTTTCGATATTTATTGTGGTAAATCAACTTCTTCTAGTGCTGAGCCATTGGGTACTAGAGTCCTAAAAATGCTACTTGGAAAATTGGAAACAAATCCTGTAAATCATAAAGTATTTTTTGACAATTTTTTTACAAGTTGTCACTTGCTAAATGATTTGCGTGAACTAGGATACCGTGCTACAGGAACTATTCGTGAGAATCGCACCAAGAAATGTCCTCTTCTAAATGCAAAGCAAATGATGAAAAAGTCTAGGGCTGAGTTCGATTACATGTTCGATAGAAACAATCAACTTTTATTGGTTCGCTGGAAAGACAACAGCATTTGCACGATGGCAACGAATTATGATTCTTATGAGCCGGTTGGAACTGTAAAAAGATGGTGTCCGGAAAAAAAAAAAATAAAAGCTGATATGAATATTCCTCTTCTGTTCCAAAATTACAATAAGGGCATGGGGTGGAGTGGACGAAATGGATCAATCAATTTCGCTGTATAGAATTGGCATCCACGGCAAAAAATGGTGGTGGGTTTTATTTACATATATGGTTGACATGGCTATATCAAATGCATGGCGGTTGCATGTATTTACTAAAGAAGACCCCATGGATCAGTTGTTATTTCGACGCACTATAGCCAGATTTTACCTACGGCAATTAGTACAAAGGCAATCTGGGCGCCCTACTGCTTCGAATGTTGAAGGTTTACGATTGGATGGTGCTGATCATGTTCCTGAAAAGCTTCCTAAGCGTGTGCGATGCGTCGTGTGCCATAGCAGAAGCCGTTGGGGTTGCAAAAAATGCAAGAAAACGCTTTGCATAGAAAAACCTTGTTTTGAAAAATTTCACTCATAAACGGCCACTGTGCCACTTTGGGCACACCCCTGTAGTTTCCTGAAAAACATATTTTTTTACTTTTTTCATTACCTTTCCATTTATTTTGATTTCTAAGAATAAATAATTAAAGAAATTTTCTTACAATTAACGATGGTTTCTGTTTGGCCACTAATGGGTTAAGTAAAGACTTGGTGAAAGAGAAATTTGATGATGAATTAGACAACAAAAACAAAAAAATTGAATTTGAATGATGTGTATATATGATGGGTTTGAGACTAAGGGTCGTATTCCAGAACTCTACTAAATGCTCACGTCAGGACTTGAGTATGATTTAAGGCACTAGAAATCATACTCAAGTGCTTGCCATTAGGGTCGTATTTCCAGTGCTTGAAATCATACTCAAGTCCTGACTTGAGCATTGAGTAGAGTTCTGGAATACGACGCTTAGACTATTTCTTTCTTTTTTTTCCATCCTTTAACTATTCCTTTCTTTTTTTCCATCCTATAAGGTTTGAGAGTGTTTGAGTGAAGATTGAGTGAAGAGTGAGTGATTTCTTAAAATTGAAGGAGTGTTAGAAAAGAGATTACAAGGTGTGTGCAAGCGGCAGCTTCCACACAAAAAATAAGGTGTGTGTAAGCGTTAATATAAGGCATTATATTAACGCTTACCGCGAAGAGCCAAGAGAAATAAGGAAAAAATATTTTTTTTTTAAATCTGAAAAATGTCATCTATGCAAATTTCTGTCGTGTCAACAGGTTAATTTAATAAACTTAAATTACCAATTTGCTGCAATATTGCGGTTTACAGGCTATAAATTTTATAACAGAAACAGACCTTAGTGATGACAGTGGTAGAGACGTTTTTTCCAAAATCGTACAGTCATAACTTTCAAGGAAGAAATATTTCTAATCCTTGGCATGACCCTTCCGTCCATTTGAACCCCCTGTACAATCCCCTTGAAAAACTTGCTGCCTGAATATCGCAATTAACCAGCAATGCGCAGATGAGAGGATCGCTTTTCGATTGAATGAACTTAATAATTCCCGAGAAGTAGTCCCTTGATTTAACAAGTATAGGACGTTATACTCCGCAGCAGAACCATTGGAAGTCGAGTAGATATTGTAAGTCTCGATAATAAAATGACGGAATAGGAAATGTAAGCTACATTTCTAATTAAATAATTACAATAAAAATCGGTAACAATGAAAGGCGAAACCAACTTACTAACTTGACCGCTCACACTAAATCTGTTTCATTATTATTTAATTCGCTCCACCTATCCAAACCATTCGTTCCGGTCCAGGATCTTTGTAATTACATAAATAATAAAACTAAATAAATCGTTTTTTACATAAAATACACTTGGCTACAAATTCAAAGCCCGCCAAACTGCAGAGCAGTTTATTGGAGGAGACACTCTCATCATAAGCAACCTACCTTACCTTACGTTATAAAATACACTCTGGAATATCAGAATCAATAGTAGAAAGCGCAGATCATATAAATACTAGCTCCGTGGTACAAGGCTTAGTCATCTGAGACTTGTGATAATTTCTTTTTCGCTTTCTATATGACAGGTATTAAATAATTTGTAGTTCTTAAAGTAAGTATCGAAGTAACGGTTCTAGGTAGAATATATTCTTTGCTATTAACAGATCTAATGGTCAGCACAATTCTTTCTCATCCCTTCTGTATTCCTCCAAAGCTAATCATAGTTTAGTTAGTTTTCTTGGACTAAAAAATCGAGAATAATTTGACATATGTACGTACCTACCTAGTTTTATATTTTTATCCACCAAAAATTTCAAGTTTCAAGTTCAAGAATAAATAATAATTAATCAACTGCAAATAAGGTATTTGCAGTTGATTGATGTACCAAAATTGTTCTATTTAGTACTTATTCTTAAAAAAATTGTACCTCTATCATAACAAAGTTATAGCGAAATCTAAATTGTGGATATTTTCGTAATTTAAAAAAAAATCCTCTATTTATTTGGGTAGGCAAAGGTTTCACTATACACATGTCAGTATTTTTCCTTGTTCTGATGGAAAATGTGACAAGCACTGGTTCTTAGTTTATTTTACATTTCATGAAGGGTTGATGCTATTTAATTGTATAGGACAGGGTAATAAGCGTTATGTTTTTCAATAAGCACGTCTTTTATGGATTTAGTAGTTTGATTGGCATTAATATTATATATTTAAATGTTCTCACTATAATACGCATTTCAATATATTATTATATTAATAATAAATAAAGATAGGGGGCGGACAGTGACCATATTCGTTACTTTTTATTCTCTGTTTTGGTAAAAGGTCAGTTATCTACTGCATTTTTACCATAGATTTAGTATATTCAATCTATGATTTTTACATGGCACCGTTAGAATTAGTTTTAAATCCAACTACGACTTCCTAGGTCAGTTTTGTCCTACGATGCAGTAAAACCATTTCCGGAAATCACAAATCGGAAAAGTAATCAATTAATTTTTGGTGGTTTTTACAACTCTTGGGGGTTAAGTAGCTCGCGTCCGTAGGCTGTGTAACCTCGAGAACCTACAGGTGTCCCTTGCGTGGTGCCAAATAAGCTACAAATGCCGGTGGTCGACCTTGGTCGTGGCTTGTGACCTCTGGGCGAAGCCTAGCCGCCAAACAGCTATGGCTGAGTTCCGGATTGACGCCCAGAGTAGGCGCTCTAGAGTGAAGAGTTTGTACAGTTGCACTGCACTGATTTGGTTGATCTCGGGGCACCCTTGTTGTTGAGCTGGGAACCTAGACGCGGAGGGTAGCAGGAACTGAAGCACGGTGCTCCGCTGGCCGACCGCAGGTACTTGGGGGCCCAATTAGCTGATTAGCCTCCAGTGAAAGGCTGCCCCGCTAACTCGCGAAAAATCCCGGGGTGCTCCATCGTGCCGGATGGCGACCGGATGAAAGGACCCGATGGCCACTCCCGGGGGGTTCGGGCGTCCCCGCGCGCTCCACTCTTGTTTCCCATCGGCGTACCATATAGGGTATGTGCCGCATGACGTTATGTAAATATGTACTAAAATGTAGGTTAAAGGCGTACCTCTTAAAGTAATTTTTATATTTTATTTAGTAAGTACAATTAATACTATGTAATGTTATATACCAGTAAAGTAGGTATAATTAAGTAAGAATGCGTATGTCCCCAACAAATTGCACAGCAGTTTGGTGACGTTTACTAAATAAGTTACCAGTTGTAATCTTGAAAACATATTTTAAAAAAAGTTTAAGAATGTGTGTTGACATTTATAATAATATAACACTCGAGATTAAATTATTAGACTTGTGTTTGTTTAGGCATACTTTGGTTACAGTAAACTAAGGAAACAAAAAAAAAACAGTTTCAACATTCAAGCCAAACATGTCGATAATGACTTATCGATAGATTATGGTACAAAACTACAAAAGTTCTAAAACATTATGGCACTAAAGAAATCCGCCATTTGTAACTTTCAAATTTTGGTCTTCGGCACGTTGATTCTGTAGTTAGGGCAGCTCCTTTCTTTTTTTTCCATCCTCTAAGGTTGCTAGCCATCGCCGCCGTCAAAACAAGAATTCGAATGACGCTCAATGAATTGCTTTAACTAGCGTCGTATTACACTTGGTACTGAGTCCGCGTGTTATAATCAAATTATCGATATGTAGAAACTCTGTATTTAGAAACCCGGTTTTGGTTAAGTTCAACATTTTTTTTATTATAGCGGTACCAATACGTAAACATAAATTGTTTACAGGTATTTAAAATCTAACAATTTTGATTACTTAAATGTTTGGTCCCGACACTTGCAATAGTTTTTTTAAATTTTCAATTTAAGTAAAAACGATATATTAATGGGAAAAAGGAAATATAGATAGAAGAGGTACTGTATCGATAATTTTACATTGCACGTAAGCACGTGGAGTATCAAATGAAGACTTTATGAGATTGGAGATTTTCTTTCCCTTATCTACGTGATCTCTATCTCCCTTCTTGCTTATTATACGTCACCTTCACCCGTTTGAGTTCTTAGTTTTATCACAGGCATGATTTACATTTGCAGTTTTTGTATTGATTATTTTAGTTTCCTGCCGAATCCTTTTTAAAGGACAAATTGGCTGAAGCAACAGGCAATAAATGTAGCACCATTTACTGGAAGCATTTCATGACATCATTTTAAATTAACAACAGAAAATTTATTTATTTCATTAAGAAATAAATCATTTAGTTAATCAGGTGGACATGAAACTCAGAGTCGCCTTCACAAATTATAGACCACATCTAAATGTGAAAACATTTCGGAAGCATTGTCAGTTATTTTTCATCAAGTTTTCATGAAACAAATAATTCGCTTCTTCGCCTTCGGAAATAAGTATTTTCATTTTCTTGACAAGCTCGTCGACGCTACAGGTGTAGTCATGTTCAGCCAGTTCAGAAAGAGGTAATTGTTGAACAAATATATCATATTTCAGGGAGAATAAAGATTTTTATAATGACTGTGTTTTAATATTTCAACCCTTTCAGTGATCGGATTGACTTGAAATCTAGTAGGTTAATGAAAGTACGATGACAGTATAATAAATTATAAATACTGTGATTGTAGCATGTAGCTTGCACACGCACGCACGCACACACTCAACATAGCCCCGCACTAGGGAAACCTTGTGTCGCGGGTGCCATGGACACACACATAGACAACCACAAATTACACCCAAACTCACGAGAGAAATAAATGTAGGCCATACAAATATTTCTCCCGGCCCGGGAATCGAACCTGGGGCCTCTGCGTGGCAGTCCAGTCATGGTAACCGTTCGGCCACAGAGGCAGTTAATACGTATACGCACACGCCTGCGTAGCTAATATCAATTAATATTTGCGTGTAGTAAAACCTTATGCGTATTAGGTAATAAATGTGTGCGTGTAAAAGTCAGCTACGCTAGTTCTCGATGAAATTGCTTTAAATGCCGTTTCCATACACTCCGTGATTAATCCTAATTTTGCTAGGCATTGCTTTATAGCAAGTATCAAGCAATGCCTAAATCAATATTCCGCTAGTTATAAAACATTATGTCGATATCAATTAAACGTCACATCCCTATCTGTAGATTGTCAACATTTTGCTTTTGTTCCAAGAAGTTTATGTTCATAGGATTCTTAGCTTTTGTGTGACTAGTAATAATAAAACCTTATTTGATCCAAATAAGTTTAAATTTTTTTGTACCAAAAGCTTTTATTATTGTCTATATTCGTTTGATATTTTTTAATCAATCATATTTATGTTATCTTACATTGACTTACAATTATATGGACGTCGGGTCCGCGCTAAAATGTGTCCGCACTTGTAAGGCGCTAAAATCGTATACAGAGCGCCAAACTCCGCTTTAGTCTTCATTTGTTCGACTGACAGCGCGATACTGCGATGACATTACAATTTAAATTTCGAATAGGTTGACTTGGGATTTTTTTCGTGGTTTTTGTATTAGACCCGTCGTCCTTTTATTTGTAAGTCAATGTTATCTTAGTACTAATGTAAGATTACGTTTTCAAATGTGTGCGTGTGGCGACACCGGTTTCGATACAAATGTTGCTTTATGTCATTTCCATTCTTTTCTTCCTTCCGCGATTGCGCGATTGACGCTCTGTATACGATTTTAACGCCCTATAGGAGCGAACACTTTAGCGCAAACCCGACGTCCATTTGTTGGTAGGTCAATGACTAAATAATAAAATTTGGTATGTACATTTTATTGGTACCAAATATGTCAAGATTCGTTAAGATGTACACAGCACTCTGAAAACTCAACATATTTTGTCTTATTTCTTAGAAACTAACCAGCGGATCGAGCTGGAGTTTTCTTGACTTCAAAGTACTATTCATGTAGAAATTTTTGGAATAAGAAGTTTTTATAGTTATCAAATAAATACTGATAATCCGAGGTACACCTGGCATATTGACAGTCCATACGGCGGGTGTACCTTTGATATTGCTATAATTTCGTTCGGAGGTGTAAATTTTTAAGCAGAGATACTAAATAGTACAAATTAGGTACGTTTTTTAATACAAAATTTGTTAGGATCCGTAAAGGTACAC
Source organism: Hyposmocoma kahamanoa (assembly GCF_003589595.1). Classification (NCBI taxonomy): domain Eukaryota; kingdom Metazoa; phylum Arthropoda; class Insecta; order Lepidoptera; family Cosmopterigidae; genus Hyposmocoma; species Hyposmocoma kahamanoa. Next base: position 234,599 of record NW_020653780.1, read on the forward strand.
CCGCCCCATTCTGATTCTTACAAAACTACTTAGACCATATGCGAAAATAGCCTTTAGTTGGACCCACTGCTTGGATCCACTAATGGGTCCAGCAAGCGCGTAATACAAGGTGTAACTGACTTCTTGACAAATTCAAGATGAAAGCATTTACCTAAAGAAGTTAGACATTCTCCACGTGCAACTTCCATGAAAATTTACTACCTACCTCATTGACATAAGGTCAATGACCTAGCTACTGTTATCTACTAATTCTATTGTATGACAATGACAATTTGTTTTTTGCTTGTGAACACATTCATAAGAATGACCAAACACTGAAAGCTTGTCAAAGCAGACCCTGCTTGCCATTGCCAAGTTTTTGTCAGCGTACACGTAAACAGGTGTCGTCAGCGGTAAATGTATACCTTATAATACTTAACTACGATGCACATATAATTAACGTGCATCCTGTACCATATCGGTCCATATTATACTGAACCAGTAGGTGTAATAAACTTTTAACATCTCCCACGCCGTGGGAGTAATCGGCCGCAATGCTCTCTTATTACACTAAGAGTGGAGAAACAACATTCCGAAAGGCACTGATCCGTAATGTATCCCTCAGCGCCACTCCAGTATCGGGATTTCTACTGCATTCACCCGCGACACAGGGTTTCCCTAGTGCGGGGCTATGTTGAGTGTGTGCGTTATTATTATTATTATTATTATTCATTACAATTCTACTTTCATGACAATGATAAATAACATTTTGACACCAAGGTAGTAGAATTTTGTTTCAGGATATTTGTTGAATTGCTTTGCTTCAATATTACAGAATGAAATGGCGCCTGAAAGGACCCAACATTTCGTCAATGCTAAAAAAAGGAATAACGGGTTGTCTTAAAAAATACAAAAATATGCATAACACTTATTACAGTTTATTAATCATTGTAGCGAGACATGACCTAGGCTGTAACAGAACTACTCTAGAACTAGTGGGAATAGGAATAAAGGGATCAAGTAATTAAACTGCTAGGTTCTGCTTTGCTTACCCAACTTTGTTAAGGCTTTAAAGATCCAACTAATCATATAGTGCTCATTTAGTAAAAAAAATTCTAAGCAAACCAACAACTTAAATTGCCATGGGGATCAGCGACAGGTCATAACCACACTCTAACTTAAATATATAAATGTGATTCAAGTTTTTATTTGTTTGACTGTAAATATACATTTGAAGAGTCTGCCATTTACAGAATCTATCATTTACCGTAAAAAGGATTAGAAGTACTAAATCGCTGCTTTTCAAGAACAGTAGCTTAAACCAAAATAGATACTTTTCTACTTTTTACTTTTCTTTTTTAGTGTACTTAAGACACCGAGTTTTCTAGAATTTGGGCCAGAATACTTAATCGGCTTTGGGCGTCATATCGTCGTCCCCCGTTCACACGGCATTGTACTGCACGTACTTTTGCAGTATACATCCGAACAGAATAAACAGCGGCGCATACATTGTCATTTAAAGCCCTATAAGCACCACAGTGGTGCCGCAGTCGCGCCTCAACTAAATCTCATGCGATATTTAGAAGCGCAAGCGCAGTTGTCGCAACCCGTTTTTGCAGTCACAATTAGTGACCTAAAAATTACTGAAGTCACACACTCGCGCCACTGCTGTGCTAGAAGCATCTAATTTGAAAGCGCCTTACTTGTTTTTTGATAGAAGCTCTATCTCTAAGTAAATCATGACAATTTAAAATATTCGCTAGTCACAAGAGGGCATTTCTGGCTGAAGGTTTGCTTATTTGTTACTTTTATCGCAGAAAATAAAAACGAAATAGGTAAGGATTACATGATTTGTAGATCAACAAAACCCTAGGATCTCGAGTTCCTCTAGAAATACTTGCACATAATTATATAAACAAATAAACATAAAAACTAGGGACTTCCTTCCTTAAACAAATAAACTTAATACTTCCGACTAAACTGCCATCTTCATGATTGTAAGTTCTCTCCGTCTGGAAACAATACAAAAACAATTCAATAAGCGCAAAGGACTTGTCTAAAAGTGTCTATAATACGGAAAGAACTGCCATGTTCTGTCGTGTTTTTTTTTGCATCGATTAAGATAAAGTTTAACGTCGCGGTGAATGTTGTTTACCCAGAAACAGAAATACAAGATATTTTTATAAGGGAAACAAAAAGGCCCTATTTCCGGAGTGTCCCAGACACATACTGAAAATGGGGGGCAAGAAAAAAATATAAAAAAACACCCTGAAAGTGGCTCTTGTGTTAGTACTAAACTTACAGCGGACTCTGTACAATACGTTCCAAAAAATATATTATTTTTTAACATATTCAAGGAAAATAGGTCTTATTATGTCACAATAATATGAAACCGATTTTTATTGAGACATGCTATAACTATTTTCCATACGTTATGTCCCCTATAAATACCTTAGCTGGCAATGCTCTTGACAGCTTTCTGAAATACCAGGGGGCCTACCACAACGTCTTAAAACAATATTACTTTAACCTTACGTTGACTTTTCGTACCATAACGAGCTTAAAACTTATTTGTAATGTTAAAACTATGATGTTTTATTGGCAGCTTTGTGACTATCCACTCAGTTCGTACCATGACGCGACTTTGACATTAAAGTAATATTGCTCTTATGTCAAATTTAGCAATCTTAAAAATAGTTACACGGATGCAATGGAAACTATATTATTTTCAGTTTTGTTGTCTTAATATTGATTTGTAATTATTAAAAATTAAGTTGAACTTATTTATTTACATATCTCTCCTCCACATTTTGTTTATTTTTTGTTTAATAATATTAATAATAATAATATAATAATAATATTTATTGTTACAAAATAGTTACAACACAATAGTGAAGTCCCTGACACCTGAGCTAGGTATAACCTGTGTTACAGGAGTCAGTGTCCTCTCTCAAACATTTGACCTTACATTACCTATTTCTTAACAATTTTAATAGGTACATTATTAAATAAATTACATATTATATGTTTTACTGAGTGTGTGTGTGAGTGTGTGTGAACGTGCATGTGCGCGGGTGTACTACTGTTGGTTCGTTCCGTGGCTTAGTTGGTATAGCGTCTAGCACGGTATGCAAGAAGACGTCGGTTCGAATCCGACCGGATCGAAGGATTTTTTCTGAGTGTTTTTTCTGAGTGTTCGATCTTTGTATTAATAATTATAACAAACTATAGGAGTAATTTCACAAAAAATAATTGAATATCAATTCAATAAAAATTTAATTATGAGGTCTCTTTCTATGATGATTATGAGGTAACTTTCATTATCTCTCATTTAAATATTGTTTTAATATTTTTTGTCACTGTTTTATTTTTTTATTTATGTAATTACTGTTTAATTGATTATTTCATTAGGTGTTTTATAACTTTCATGTTTTATGTGCGTACTACAAAATAACCTATACTTCAGGTAGGCAAACATTCAATCATGCTTAAAATGAAACATACGTACAAGAACGTTACCTAATCTATGGTCGAACTGAATCAATTGCGTTATGTTCTTGCAGTTATTCTAAAATACTTTGTTTTACAATTTCTTTATTCCCAACTTCTAAAAATATACAAAAATATATTGATAACTAAAGAAAATTATACAGCCTTAAACACCGCCGTAAAGTTGCTAGCTTATTGGTATTTTATAGGATATGTCACGGAGAGTGTGCGATGGAATTACACGTTTTAATTCCGCCTTCCCCTTTCCTTCAACGGGGAAGCGTAGGTTTGGATTCCACCTCTATGTTGTGGATATTCCAAAGATTCGCACGAAGCGTTACGCTGCCACATTTATATGGCGAACGGCTATGGAGTGGAATTCCCTGCCTGCAGACTTGTTCCCTGAACGTTATAACTTGGGCCTATTCAAGGCGAGAGTGAATAGCCATTATTTAGGTGTGCATGCTCCATCGTCGACCTCGTCGTCACTTTCCATCATGTGAGATGGAGGTCAAATGCGCACTTGTATTTTATAAAAAAAAATACTAGCAAAGTCCATGAACAGCTTTTCGTCCTTAATGAGGCAGCTTTCGCCATCTCTATTTACTTCACTACTTTGTTATAATTATTAATACAAAGATCGAACTCAAAAGTCATGTGTTAGCAAATTCTCAAGTAAAGACTTGGGAACCGTTCTAAGTTACGTTTTATCTAATTTGGGTGCGTTCGTAACTATTTAGGATTTACGAATGCTCCCAAACAAAGGATTCCCTCAAAAGTTACGAAAATTGCCTTCAAACAAAAATTATTTACATATTACCCGAGAAATTCAAGTTATGAAAAATGTAAGAAATGTAATCATCTGGCAGCAATTTACAATAATAGTAAACTTGTTGAAAAATCGCATAACAATATATTTAATTACAGACAAAAAGTGCTTTGCCATATCTACGTTGTAGAGATGCTTGTCACCCTATTCTTTGAACGAAAACATTCGGATTCCAAATATCCGACTAGTGAACAATAGGTGCATCTCTTAACAGGCTTATTACATTTTGCAACCGTATGACCTTCTGCTTTACAATTAAAACATTGAAGCAAATGCCATTTAACATTATCCGCCGATCAAAATACATCTTTAATTTCTTTATTCTTGGACGTTTCCTGTTTTCTAACCTTAACGTTTCTCAAATAAGCTAACAACCGGTCGGGATCACTAAACTGAGCTGCTTCCGCTCCCATTCGCACAAACCTACCCTCAATTCCAAACAGAACACATTCAACCGCCTGCTTGCCTGGTATGTTGCAACGATTAATAAGCGACATTTTTAAATAAATAAAAAAATAAGTAATAATCCTCCAACGATTCTCCGTACTTAGCTCTCTTATCTAGCATATCCGGCAGCATATGACCATAATTCTCTTCGGAAGGGAATGCAGATTTTAGTTTCATCTGCCACTCCGACCAGGAAAATAACACTGACGGTAACCCTTCATACCACTTCTTGGCTACTCCTGACAATTTCGGTAATGCGTAGTGAATAATTTGCCTTTCACTCCATCCGTACATCCTCGCACATTCATTTACTTTAGTAAGCCAAATATGAATTGATTGATTTTTCTTTGACGGATCAAATTCAGGAACAACATTGATATTAGAAAAAGTATCCCTACTCATATTGCTACTAGAACTATCAACAAAATTAGTCAGTTGAGTGAAAAACTCATGCATCCTCTGTCTTGAAGAACTTTGAGTACGATCTCTTTTACAACGAGGGCTCAACCCGCGCCGTCATGAGAAGTGTGCCTACTTCGTAAGCACGACGGCCGATGCTCGATATTGCGCCTTGTTGGTTCCCGACTTCGGCGTTGTGACACCCTTTCATCGGCATCACCACGCACTGTAACACCGCGAAACAAGAGTGGGCTGCGGCTCCTCGTTGTAGTACGTGGCCGTTCACTTCTAGGCGCACGAGAAGATCGCAGTACACCCCCAGCCCGTGGTGGTATTTTTAATTGGCGACTACGATTACTACCTCTTTGTTGACCCGCATCAATCTCTGAATCCATTTTCTGAAAAAAAAAAATAGCGGCGACAGATATGTTTGCATTGTAGATTTTGTAATAACACGGAACCACCATTTATTGCGCATTATAACGAGTTGTGTATAATCGGAGCAGTCGGTATAATCCTAACAATAAGCAGGTAATAAAACTCATAAGCTCCTTGAATAATATTAAATGAAATAAAAAATAAAAAATTTTGAAGTTTATATAAAAAATTCTGAAAAAAAAATGTTTGCACTCTAAATATTGTAGTAAAACGGCATAACCAGCTTTTATTGCACACTATGACGAGCTATGTATAATCGAAGCAATAATCCTAGCTATAAGCAGTTAATAAAATTCATACATAGCTCGAATAATAATAAATTAAACTAATGAAATAAATAAAATTCCGTATTTTAATTTTTTTTTTAATTAAATGAAAATCATCTACGAGTATTGTCGCGATGTAATAAGTAATTACATATATATAAACATATCTGAATTAATTATCAATGATAATTGTGACTTCGAACTTTACAAATTTTACTGTGCAATTTGAGATAATTATGCAGTAAATAAATAAAGGACTTAAACTATCTTAATAAAATGTCAAATTAAAGATAATTGCATGTCGTGCCGTTGTTTCAAACACATACAAACACTCTGTAAATGGGGCATTACTAAATTATGTGCGCTCCATATTATAAAAAAGTGAGCACAAGGCTTATGAAAATAATTGTATTAAGAGTATTTAAGTGCCATAATATTTATTATTATTTTTATTTATTTATTTAAGTTCGTTACCACTTCTGAAATTTGTTAGCAAATTCTCAAGTAAAGACTTGAGTAAGTAAGGTAGCATTTAAGGCACGAAAGGAAACAGCTTAATACAATTCACTTTCAATAATTTATTTCCTTTTAAGCAAGTAATATACATGATAGTTCGTTACTAAATTACATAATAAAAAGAAGACAGTTAGTACATACCTGTATAAATGAACAACCTTTATATACGGCACCGGCACAGTATTCACAACATTACCTCTGTCTAGGAAATTCGAACACAGACTGCATAAATTTTCTTTAGTGACCATACCATTAAGCTTCGCCCCACCACCGTTTTGGTGGGTTAACAGATTGTGATTTCATTGGTTAACGCTTTTGGTAGATCGATGCTTGATTGATTGGCATTTCTTTTATAAAGGGATTTAGATACTTTTAAATGTTATTATTGCTAAACTGACATACAGAAATGATATCAGGCAGGCATTAATTTAGACGTACTTTAAAAAAACCATAATTAATATGAAAAACCTTTCAATTACAATAATAAGTTAGAATCGATTACGTGCTTAAGGTATGACAATAATCGATACAAGTTGTAATTTGTATTCGTTACGCTAACACATGGTAGGAAACCTCATAAAATTACAATCAGTATTACACTTTACATAGCGACATCTCTTGTCAACTTCTGGTAGCTGTAATGGTACCTAGCCTAGAAAGCCTAGAAAGCGCTACAAACAAAAAACGGCGGCAAAAAGCCGTTAAAAACAAAAACAAATGAATAACAAACGCATAAAAAAATCATAAGGTCAGAGTCTTTAGTTTAAGTTTTCAAAGTAAACTTAACTATCACGTTTGCGTTAAGTTTTTAATTTAAACCTTATGCACATAATATTATTAAGATCTAAATAAAAAATCTTAAAACAAACGCGATAATTAAGTTTTAATTTTGTCTTTTATAACATCAAGCGACGGGACGAACAAGTCGTGCGCCTGATGGTAAGCTACACGCCTGTCCATAACAGTGCCACTCAGAGCTTGAAATTCCAAAGATCTAAGGGGCACTACCACTGCGCCTGTCACCCTGAGACATAAGTTGACAAGTCCCATGTGGCTGTAATTTCACCAGCACCCTTACCGTTCAAAACCGGAACTCAGTAATGCTAACATTACTGCTTGGTGGCAGAAATAGATACGGTAAAGTAATAATTACAAATTTACACTCAGGCCTCTGCTGATTCGATCTAAAGCTCAGTTGGTAGAGTGCTCGCCCTGGTATTTATGGCACAGACGCAAGTGTTGTCAGATCGAAAGGATTGTTCTTAGTGTTCCATTTTGTATTAATAATAAAATGATATTCCAGTTGCACCATGTACCACTACTAATTATTGTGTGATCCTCTGTGGCCGGACCACCTATATTACTCGGATGCAGTAGTGCAAAATAATTGGTACCTAAAGTCATTGGTTCCTAGATAAACAACAAAATTAATAGTACCTCGATAGATAACGAAATATTTAACTACTTAGGTGGTCCGGCCGCAAAGCAGTACTCTCCTGCCGCGCCTCCTTGGATTTAGAAAAACGTGATACACTTTCAAGAAAGCAATATTCCCAGAATAAAAGTACCTAAAGGATACTTTGTATAGAAAGAAAATGTAGTTATAATAAATGACATTAGAAGTTATTAGATGTAGGTTGTGGTCCGGCTGGGGAGTATGCTCTGCAGCGATTCTACTTGGTGATTGTTAATTTTAACTATGTGATATATTAAAAAATAAGTACTATTAATCTACTTCCCGTTGATATATTTATTTCTCTTATTAAATTTTGATTTGTTTATATCCTAAACCTTCAAAGTATGTAGCGCGGCCAAGGAGTATTTCTTTGTGAGAGTCAGAATGGCGGGTATATCTCGAATCCTATAACTGCCTCCGTGGCCGAACGGTTACCATGCCGGACTGCCACGCAGAGGTCCCAGGTTCGATTCCCGGGCCGGGAGAAATGTTTGTATGGCTTACATTTATTTCTCTCGTGAGTTTGGGTGTAATTTGTGGTTGTCTATGTGTGTGTCCATGGCACCCGCGACACAGGGTTTCCCTAGTGCGGGGCTATGTTGAGTGTGTGCGTTATTTATTTATTTATTTATTTATCCTGACAAATTTAGTATCAAAGAAATGTACCTAAATTATAATATTTAGTACCTGTGTTTAAAAAATAGTACATCTATCGAACGAAATTATAGCAAATTCAAAAATACTTGTTGTCGCAGTTTTGTTTCTTTTAATAAATTTTCACCCATTTATTTGAGTAGGCAAAGGTTCCACCATATTTTGTACTACTGCAATCGAGTACTTATAGAGGTGGTCCAGCCACAGAGGATCACACCTAATTATTGTACCATGCTGATGACGCAATCACACAGTTTGATCTGACTACGCAGCCTTCTCACTTACGGACATAATAGGACAATACGAATTTGCTTCCTGAACGTTGTACGGGATTACTGCTCAGAAGGTGGCTTCACCTTTCCCTTTTCTTTTAGTATCGGATTCTCCAAATTACCTGCATGGAAAAGAAAGCTTTAAAACACGATAGCGAGCTTCTTCCAGAACTTGCTTAATCGGCACAGCAGCAGAAGAAGAAAGAAATATAATGACATTTTCACGATTACAGTTGATGCTACGACAACAACTATAATATTGATGGAAAGTTAATTAAATTTAGATTTTTCGTACAAAATCGCCGAGTCTATACTTAAACCACCTACTATATTATATACAGGGTGGAAATTTGTAATACCACTTGGAAGGAAAGTACGTTAAATACTGGAGATATAAATTTTTACTTAAATGAAACATTCCTTTATTTTTAAAAAGAAATACTACTGCATTCAAAAATTTTCGCGGGAATCGAACCCGCTAAAATCCTTAAAAAATTGCACCCTGTACTTTTATTAAATCAATCGATAGGGTCAATTATGAGGATGAAATCTCTCTTACAAACCATGAAAATCTGGAGTTATAAATTCAATGGGTCAAGTTAAAGCACTTTTACTCAAAGGTCCATCAGGTTACTTGTTAATTAACGAGTTGAAGGCTGAGGTTCAGAATACGATTTGTAATACAATTCATCACAACACGCTATTAAAAGTTACTCAAAATGAATTCGTTAAAAGATTAAATTTGTGTATCCAAGAAAATGGAGCTCATTTCGAGCAACTAATTAGTTAGATTACCATTTTGTCGTTTTATTAAAATACGTTAAGATTTCATTGGTTTTTTTTCATTTAATTAACCAATTTTGTGTGAGAGATTTTATTCTTAGAATTAACCCTATCGATCGATGCAATAAAAGTGCAGGGTGCATTTTTTTCAGATTAAAGCGGGTTCGATTCCCGCGTGTTGCTAGAAATTTTATGGCGTTTATGGCCTGGTTGCAAAACATTTTGGCCAATTTAACCAATCAGGAGGCAGTATAGCGTTTTGGGTAGTGTCAATTGATGTTTTCATTAGCAAATATACGACGTTCTTTTTCGAAACTCATTATAGCTCTGTGTACAGTAGTACTCTTACCTACTCATTATAGTACTGTGTACAGAGTTGTAATGAAATTTTTCAGAATTTTGATTCGTAACTAAAAAGAGCGCCTTTATGATATGGTTTATCAAATTGCAATGGACGTAGTAAAACACAAAGGATCCATTGCACATTCAATCACTTTCGAGATATAGTAGTTTGAAGTTTAAAAGTGTTTCTCACTCTTGTTTTATTTTCAAAACTTACAATGTTATGTAACTCCAGAGATATTTATTTATGTTTATATGTTGAATTTTTTTTTGCTGATCTAAGAGGCGGTTAGCGGAGGAGAGATTACCTCACAATCTCGCGATTGATATTAATAGCGAGCTCGCGCGATATCGTGCGTTTTTGTTGCAGAGTATAATACTCCATGTAGGCACCAATACGGTTTAGTATTATATCACCAAATATTACAATTTCCGCCTCGTTAATCCAGACCATTATCACCGATTCATACAAAATTCAATAGGCAAAAGCCATAGAAAATCCTCGTCAAGCCTCGTCTCGCCTTGAGTCGATTCGCCTCGTCTCGCCGGTGTAAAAGTGTCATACCGAGTTGTATCTTATGTTCATGACAGCTGGGTGTAACCAGAAGTCTAATACGCAGATTTAAAATAAAGATCGTTCTTTCGTTTTTCAAATTTAACAACAACTTACAATTTTACGCGCTGTAACAGTGACATAGAAGGAAATTCCTAACAGACTTGTACACGTCTCAATAGGTACAGAAGAATAATTGAAATTTGAAACTTACCAGTTATAATTCCCAAGGCCATTAGGAAGATAAAAGCTATATAAAAGAAGAATCCTAAGGTCACGGCGCTGGCAAGCACTTTACCGGCTAAGCCTAGAGCAAGTGTTATCACGTGCGTAAGATGGTCAGTAAAATATCTGCAACTGTAACAATATTAAGTGTAATATAATACGTTGCCAAAGTGTAATATAATACGTTGCCAATGTATAATTCGGCACGTTGTAGAAAATTGCAGTACTCCTAATAAGCGGTCAATATTTTTAACGTTTCTAAGTGGCTCCAGGATTGAAAAATATGCAGCAGACAGACAGAAGACAATCATTGGTGATTTTTCAACTGTAATTCCTTAAATATACATGTATTCGGTTCGTGCGATGGGCAATCCAGAAATTCTTAATATAGTCACGGGAAAAACAGACATCAAGTGACCAAGCGGACAAAGGTGTGACCAGGTAGATGAAAATCGGCATTACCGGTGAATGTTGGTCTCCACCTAGCGAAAAGCGGGACATGGAGAGCAATGCTATTGAAGGTGTACGATTCTAGGTACGATTCTCAGCAGTGGGGGACCGATGGAAGAGAGAGAAAAGTATACCTAATAATACCAGTTTTACAATATCTTCCCTACAGTAGCGCAACGCCTCTGATCGTCGGCGATATCGTCGCTTGTGCACGTAGTTGCTCTGTTATACGTAGATATGCAAGGATTGTCACAAAATATAACTTATAGATAAGTAATAATTAACAATAATTATTGCTTATCTTATTACTTATCTAGCAATAAAAATTTACAAGTGTTTCATCGCCAAATACTTACTTGACACTTTATTTTTTAGAATTTTTCAGTTTTCTATTATTAAATTTAACAATGTATTCGTATTCGGTTAATCATAAAAGTTTGGGGGAAACATGAGCATGGCCATGATTTAAATTCTACTTTATTTGTAAGTCACATAATTTATCTATTGTTTCCAATATTGCATCCCTATATAGAACAATTTAAGTGCGCATTGTACAATATACATAATACGACGATTTTTGTAGAACTAACGTATTAAAAAATATTTTAAAACACGTACACGTCAACCATTAGTGCTCGATCCGGCAAACAAAGTGTGTGCGCAGGATGCGGCCCGCTTCGCCCGGCTCGCCTTGTGTACCCCGCCGTTACTTTGTGCAAGTACATTCGTTAGGGTGCGTACAGATCTGGCGAACGCGCCGCAAATGCGCCTGTGCGCGAACGATCTGTTCGTGTGCCGTTCGCGCACATAGAGCCAGATCTGTACGCACTCTTAGCAAAACATTTATTTTACCCATTCAAAACGTTACGAGGTTAAAAGGAAATTTCTATAGGCAACCAATCAATAATATTATCGCTAATCTAAATATATTTTTGTAAAGATACTTCTTGTCAAGATTACGGTTGCCAACTGAAATAATGTGGTATCGATTTGTTGAGTCCGGTGGAAGTTAATAACGCTAATGAAATCATTCGACATTATACAATTTGAAATTGTGTTCACCGAAGAAAACTTTCAGGATTGTAGTCATAAATACCAACAAATTGGATACCGCCTAGCAACGCAAATTTCAAATAAACAGCTTATATACCTATTTCGAAGAATTACAAAGGAAACTGAGCTCATCGAAAGTGCTGTCCAAAGATCTTTGACGTGTTCCCGGTCGTAGGACATTAATAAAAACAGCACCGCTGTGTTTCGGTAGCGGTGCTGTTTTGCTGCAGAAATACTTACTGTATACTGGTACACACCGGATAGGTAGGACAGCACTGACACCCTTGCTACCAATCTAAATTATTGGCAAGCACCAGTCTTAAGCAATCCCTGACTTTTTTTGTTAGGAACTTTTCCGTGTTCATGGTAAAGAGATACTTTATGTACCTACTTAATTTGTAATTATCCAAGAACAAACAAATACTAGAACGCCCCTCCATCCACAACTTTCTTGGTCCATGTCATTAGGATTAATTTTAAGGAATAGAGGAGGCTACACCGAAGTGATGCAGAAAATATCTTACCAGGACATGACTGATGGAACTGATTTATTTCGCAATCAATATAGGTACGTCGTCTTAAGACTATTTGGTTATTCTTATGAGAATAGTAATATAGATAAAATTTAAGTGTAACTGGAGCAATTATAACAAAATGTATTTTTAAGATTTCTTGACTTCTTTTTCAAAAGGTTTCTTTTTTGTTGAATATTGACATATTTACAACCGTCGATTATTCATGGTTTGAATTTTAAAAATGAGATGTTTCAAATAAGGAACTTGATAAGATATTCACTTTTTTTCTAAATTTCTTGGCTTTTTGTGGTTAGCGTTTCTGCCACTTATAAGGTTTTTAACTTTTGTCTTTATAATTTATAACGGAGAAACTTTTATAACACAATAACCAAATTTGTTGAACAGATAATAATATGGTTCGCATAAATAATTTAGAACGAGGAGGAGGACCGCGTTCACTAGTCAAATACCAATATTTTTTTACGATGCCAAACATTGACTGTAAGTCAATGATGCCAAATAACTAGATGAACAAGTGCGCCTGGTTTTATGCGACACGCCTGTCTATAACAGTTGCAGTGCCACTCGGAGCTTTGAATCGCAAAGATCCGAGGGACACTGCTACTGCACCTCACACCCTGAGAAGAGCTGACTCCCATGCGCCTGTAATTTCACCAGCATCCTTCCTTTAAAACCGGAACACAGTAGCAAATGCAACACAACCTGAAGTGATACTATCCAGCTACTCAGTGTTTTTACTTCCAATTGATCGTTCAAGGACAACTTTCTGTGAACAAGTACCAATCTAAAGACAGACTCAATTTTAAAAAAATGAAACTCGTGCACATTTGACCTACATCTACCCTACATCACACATATTCACTCTCGCCTTGAAAAGCCCTAGGCTATAGCGTTCGCAGAATAAGTCAGCTGTGAAGTGTTTTCACATCAAGTGCGCACTGTTTGTCCCACACACATGCAAGCCACACACGCGCGCACAACATATGTATATACAAGCACGTATACGCACGCACACGCACGCAGGCACTGATTATATAATTTAGATTAATTTAACTTTACTCCTTGCTGTCCCCACAAATTACAATTTTTTTCTTATACTATTTTATTGGTGTATAAAATGTTTGCATAATGTATAAATAAAAAAATGACTATTTTATATTTTACTATGCCATTGGAAGATTTGCTGGTACGTATAGCACAGGTTTTCCTTTTTTAAGTACATATCAGCGGTCATATGTACTGATTACTTGATACTTACTACACTATGGGTCGTATTCCAGAACTCTACTCAATGCTCAAGTCAGGATTTGAGCAGACTTGAGTAAGATTTCAAGCACTGGAAATACGACCCTAATAGCAAGGACTTGAGTATGATTTTCAGTGCTCACTGCAATACTCAAGTCCTGACTTGAGTATTGAGTAGAGTTCTGGAATACGACCCTATGCATGTTGTATTAATATGATGGCAAATAAATTTATTATTATTATTATTATTATTACAGTGCATTCCACTCATGTACCATACCCCATATAAATATAGGTGTACCCCATAAAAATCTTTTTTATATCAAAACATAGGGATGGAATCCCAGCACATGCCTAGTCCCCAGAAGATGCAAAGCAGAATTATTTCACGCAATTCCATAGCAAACTCTCCGTGATATATCCAGTACAACAGATAAGCAGGAAACTTTACGGCTCTGTTCAAGGCTTTGCATTTTCAACTCTATTAACCCCGAGTCACCGCTAAGCCTCTTGCCACGTTTTTCAATGGAATACAAGGTCGCGTAACATTCAGTATTCAAGGACTTATTCTTCATAGTACATACTTAACAGGGTTGTTGCGAGTATCAGGATCCGCATTCGCATCAGCGGAAGAATCAAAATATCCCCATCCGCTTCAGCCTTTGCATTCATGAATTGCGGATGTTCGAGAAGTAACATGACCTAAAAGGCACGCTGGAAACAGGCTAAAAAAGCAGCTCAGTGTTGTTTTTCTTCTTCGTAGTGGTTAGCTTTATTGCTGAAGGTTGCTCTAGGAATGGTTTTTAAAACTTTTTTGATGACTTTCTTCCATGGTTCTGTCTTGTTGGCAGTTGTTATAGGGAGGCCAGTGAGGGCGGTCACTTGGTTACTCCATCGACTAGGTGAACGACCGCGGGGTCTCTTTTTCTCCACCTTACCAGTTTGTCAAGGTTGTCTGGTTGTAAAAAATAATTAACCGACTTCAATAAAAGACGAAGTTATCAATTCGACTGTACTTTCTTTTGTATGTATGTTATGCGTTAACTTTATGAACCGATTTAGAGGATTCTTTTTTTGTTGGAAAGAGGGTCCTCAGTAGTGGTCCCATTTAAATTTGAAGACAATATTCTACCACGAACTTTTGAATTTTTAAATATTAACATTGATAAAATTCCATTACTATTAAGCTATTTTGATTGATTGAAAATATTGAAATAATATTTTATTACAAGACTAAAGAAAATCGAGAACATTTTCATGTAGATAGATTAAGTAAGAATGTACATTTTCACGTTTTTCTTTTTAATACGAGTAGATAGAATCAGCACCAGCGTTCCCGGATGTGTAAAAACCTGCATCGACACAACACTGGCTACATTCAATCCATCCATCGGCAACAATACTTACTGCATTACGTTAAATTAACTATCGATGTCCAGATTACTGCCGCTCCTTAATTCTACGTACTATACATTAAAAAACAAAAAAAAAACAAAAAGTAGTTACAAAATTTGTTTATTATTAACATTACTAGTTACTTATTTATCTCCCATAATTTTTCACTTTCCGACACAGTACGATCAATCACGTTTTTACTTCAAGGCACTTTAAATTTACGCAACAATTTTTGTGTTGAAACTTTTACCTGAAATTGTACGAAAAATAAATATTTTAATATGCCGACCGCAGGACAAATAAAAATTGTCGTATTTATTTTAATGAGCTGCTGATTAATCTTATTTGTGACGGAAAAATTATACAATATTAACATTAGACTTCTTTCGTGATCATTAGTTACAAAATAATGATCAGTAGAAAGACTAAAAGTCATACCTTGGAAAAAGCCTATCACTAATGGTAATTATAATGTCTAATGATATCTCACGCCGAAATGGCACGGGACTTTGAGAGGCTCTGGGCACAAGGGGATAACACGTCCTTTTCAGAGCTTTATCATAATTTTGCCAAAGATACACGTTGCGTGCATCTTTTATCTCCGCTTACAATGGTTAGTGATTGCTCTTAGGGGTAATACAAAAAGTGAAAACTAAACGGGGTTAAATGGGCTGATATCTGGACCATGGGACAGGACAATAGACACATTTTCTATTGTCTCACAGACGCAACTTTCGGCAGAATGTTAGTATAATGTATCCCCTTCTGTGGGTCTAATCCCGTCCTCCGTCCGAAATAATTACTTTCAAATAAGTAATATTCGACCAAATCAAAAGACAGTGAGAAGTATGATGCTATCATTTTATTTATTACTTTATTTATACATTTTAGGAAAATTCGCGGACAAATAATACAATTATAGTATACTTAAATATGAGTAATCCAATGTCATTTACGAATTTCCAGCAAAATGAAACAATATAAAGAGCTTAGCGAGATTAAGGGACAAAAAGAGATTATAGGAGAATACAAAGAACGCAGACAATAAATTTAAAAATAAAATAAAAATTACTATTAACATACAATTAAACCTTAGAGCAAGGAAAAAAAGTCTAAGAATTAAACGAATAAACCAGTGTATTCATCGCCAATCACGTGATGTGTCAAAGCGACGTTTGGTCATTTCAAGCCTGACTGTGTCTATGCTTGAACAAAACAAATCAAACTCAGAATGATTTACTGTCGCATTGTTATAAAGTCTCAAAGCACGCACCGTTTACGTATTTTGCCTATAATTATTATTATTATTATAGCTTCATTAACATCATGCGTCTTTTTAATTTGGTCGAGTTTTACTTATTTGACAGTAGTTGTTTCGGACGGCTGTCGGGGTAGACTCCCTGCAATACCTAAATAAACATAGCGGTATAAATACGTATGGTTGCAATGTTCACAGTGATCAGACTATCGTGCATACGTTGGCGAGCGATCGTCCATACGTTGGCGAGCGATGATGGTCCATCTTTGGCCAGCGATCGCCCATACGTTGGCGAGCGGTACACGCTAACAGTAGTAAGCGACGTGTGGCACGCGTAAACAGAGCCGTAGGTTTGGTTTAAGCCTAATGTAGAAGACATTCCTTTTTATGTGTTTGCCTGCGAAATCCTATATACTAACCTCGTTAAACGTGAATACGGTTAGCGTGGGGTTTTATAGCTCCATGCGTAAAAAAGGAATATTGTTTGCGTCGCGCGTTAGTATAATTTGACTTGGTTTTTTTTTTTATGATACTAATTGACGGATCGTTTTTTTTTATGGTAAGGGACACGCCTATCCATAACAGTTGCAGTGCTACTCAGAGCTTTAAAACGCAAAGATCGGAGGAGCACTGTCACTGCGCCCATCACCCTGAGACATAAGTTAACAAGTCTCATGTGCGCGTAACTACACCAGCACCTTATCCTTTAAAACCAGAACGCTAACATTACTGCTTGGCGGCAGAAATAGATAAGGTGGCAGTACTTTCTTGGACGAATTCTTTCAGAAGCTACTGCTACAAATTTCCTTTCCATAATGAAAACTCTTAGCATGTTTGAACGAGGTATAAGGAAGGAGTTATATTTTGGGTCATCGCTTGTGCATCAGGTTGAATAATTAGACAAGTACGACAATGCAAATATTAAATTATTTAAATTGTGTTGTGATTTTTGTTTCTTAATTTATTTTGATGCTATTAATATTGTTCATCTTTTAAATACAGAACATTCTTATTAATAAGAATGTTAGCTATCGCTGTGTAGTCATATCTTGTATGACTGTATTGAATAATTGGCTAAATAAAATGTATAATATAATGTAATGTATTGAATAATTGGCTAACTAAACTTTTCACGTGATCACAACATTTCTAGACTTGTAACTTCACTACTCATTATCAAAACTTTTAAATTACACTAATGCAACACCATTATACCAATATATAAACTGATGGTAATGTGTGAAAATATAATTGAAATTCGTAGTAAAACGAAATAAGTTACATTCATTAAAAAATTCAGAACAAACGGCAATATTGTTTGTGACCTCACGAACTTAATCGTTCCATTAAAAGTACTCAGTTGTGATCGTCTTGCTAAAAAAGGACGGAGCTGACGACGGAAAGTAAAAATTACCTTTTTTAATATAAATTTTTATTGAATATCATGATATCTTGACTACTATGATATTTATTCATCTAGTTTCTTGTGAAAATACTCCACTAGCTTTTTTTTAAACTAGGGCTCGATTGGTAAGAGTGGTTGCCTCATTTAGGCGACAGTAGCTGGTTCGGGTCACGTCGTCGTTCGTCGACGATCTTTGTATTAATAATGATATATTTTTTTATGATATCAATTGGCAGTACTTCCCTGGGCGAACTCTTTTACAATGAGGTCTACTGCTGCTACATTTTTTCTTTTTTTTTTTATAATATTAAGTGACGGGACGAACAAGTCGTGTAGCTGGTGGTGAGCGACACGCCTGTCCTTCACAGTTGCAGTGCCACTCAGAGCTTTAAATCACAAAGATCTGAGGGGCACTGCCACTGCGCCCGACACCCCGAGACATAAATTGATAAGTCTCATGTGACTGTAATTTCACCAGCACCCTTATAAAATCTATTAATAATAGTTATCCCATATACGGGGTGACCTTTTATCAGTAGCCATTTTTTCTACGCATTAGGTATCATTCAAAGACTCCATTTTTGAAAAAACATTGATTTCCACATTAAAAAATTATTTGTCCAAAATAATAATTGATAATGTTTGGTTACCTATTCAATACAACAGTCAGGCGAATGAATAGGAATATGTCGTGAGAAACAAATACGTTATGCAGATGTTATTAATGTATTTTTTATTTAAACAATTGCGGGTGTTAGGTCATGATAAAATTTAAAAGAAGGATGGCGAAAGCTGACCCAATAATAATTAAACTCAACGAAGGGCCTTTCATGGACTTTGCTAGTATGATTTTATGTTTTAGCTTATTCCTAGTTATCAATATATTTTTGTATATTTTTAGAAGTCGGGAATGAAGAAATTGTAAAACAAAGTATTTTAGAATAAATGCAAGAACATAACGCAATTGATTCAGTTCGACCATAGTTTAAGTAACGGTCTCGTAAGTACGTTTCACTTTAAGCATTCATTGAATGTTTACCTGCCTAAAGTATTGGTTATTTTATAGTACACGCATAAAACATTAAAGCTATTAAATACCTAATCAAATAATCAATTAAACAGTGATGACATAAAATAAAAAATAAAAACAATGTGACAAAAATGTTTAGACAATATTTAAATGAGAGATAAGAAAGGTAGCAAAGGAATGTTTTGACAAGAGGCCTTATGCCAATGTCAATATCACATTGAGAGAGATTGAAAACAATGTGACCATTTTTGTTGCAGATTTCTGCCATTTGGGCAGATTCAATTTTTATTCATTTTCATTGCGGCAGAACATGTTAACGTTGTATCAAATGTGGCAGAGTTTGGAACATATGAGAATATTTAGCAAGTTCTTTATTATTTTTGGGAACAAACTGAAAACTTCGTTTTTTGCTACTGCGAACAAGCATTATGAAGCGAAATACAGGACAATGTTTAAACATAACCTATATCAACTTTATAATCCCAGCTTTTACAGGCTGTACCCAATTAGCTTTTTTGATGCTATGATAATGAATCACAAGTATTAATAGGTCTCTTTAATGCACGTCGTCAAAAACACTGAGTCACAAAATACACGTGATGTCGTCATCCTTCTTTGGCTAGTGATAAAAAAATCACCCTGTATAGTCCCACTTTTAGGCCTTTAGGCTGTAATTCTCACGCGGACCCAATGCGGGTTGGAAATTTCACACAAATCATGAAATTGCTTTGCAGATATGGCGAGAATTCGTCACGATGTTCTCCTTCATCGAAAAGCTCATGGTAAATTTTAAATAACATTTCACACATAAATGTCGAAAACCCACGACTCTTTGCTTGAGAGGCGGTAGGTCAAACAACCAACTAATTTCAATTAAATTTTCAGATGTGAGTAGATTAAAGCAACGAAGAAGTATACTATTGACGTGCTACGAGGAATAATATATATTCAAAGATAATCCCTTTTACTAGTCCATAAATCTTCTTTTAGTGGCAAAAATGAATATTTACCTACATTACCGATCAAGGCATCACATTTATATAACAAGATCATCCCGAGTACTAAGAAAAAAATAACACCAATGAAGATGCTGGAACAAAGAAAAATTTTTTTATGTTCATTATTATCATCACTGAATCTGTGAGAATTAAGAAAAAAGAATATTTATAGTACTATTTTACGCACATAAATGTATTTTAAAGAAATTCACCTTAAACGAATATACAGAATACCATGACTATTACGTAGCAGTGAGTCCAACAGTCCTAAACGATTTTGTATGGTAAGAGCGATGACACACGCGTGTGCGATACGCCGCGTTGTGTTATATAAATTAGAACTACATACTACATGATGCGGTGAAACGGCGAACGGCGACGAAACGCAAGCGCATCGAACAAGGGGCCAGTGAATCTACTCTCATTATCGTTCGACATTTTGTCGGAAACAATTACTGTCAAATAAGTAATACCTGACCTAATTCAATGACATTATCTTTTTTAACTTGGTCGAGTATTACTTATTTGACAGTAATTGTTTCGGATGAATATCGGACGACCAACGGGAGTAGACCCTCAGGAGACGAATCGGGGAGGGGTGCTGCGATACGTAATTAAGTGGCTTTACGTTGCGACATCGCATTGCTCGTGTGACACTCGGTACGTTGCGACGACACAACGCACCGGCAGCTCCCTTGTGGCATCGCTTTTAGATGCTTGTCCTCATATCTTGGACTACCTTCTCTGACCGTTATAAATGTAACGGAAAGGCTTTAAACACACAAAAATACAAACCACATTGCTAACGGCATTCATATATACCTAGAACTTAAACGGTAAAAAACACTGCTTATCTTGTACAAAATCGGTGTGAAGTATTTGTATTGATATGTTTCATATTATAGTTGTAACAGAAAATTTTGAGGCCACGAATAAGTTTGATAGTTTAAAGAAACTTTTTAAGGAATAAATTTCGAGTATCAAAATATAATTCACTTTTCGATGAATTTTGCTCGCATTAATCCAAAAAATATGACACTTGACACGTCCTTGTTTTTTTCTATCACATCTCCATTGTGCTTAGAGGATGGAAAAAAAATAACATTATCCTAAGCCATAATGGCAGAGCGAATAATTTAAAAAGGTGGATTAATTAAACTTTTAAAACGACGTTAGGTGGTACAAATTGCAATATTTTATTGAAACCAAATTTAATCTACGTTACGTAATTCAAGGGATTGCTGGACGAGTATGAGATACAAGGCCGAGCGCCAGCTTGGCCTCACCCTACTTGGTGACGAAAGAAAGGGTTTTCCATCAAGGGCGGGTAGATTTTGATAGTTCATAGTGGCCATGTTGTTGAGGCTGCTTTTGTCAAATCTGTTGTTTATTGTTTTTCATTCACTAAAGATAAATCACCATGCATGGTACACCGTCGAATAACACGTGTAAATAACAAATTTTTTTATCAACATGGGAGTTCTATTGTGGCAGCTATGCGCGCGTAATAGACTGCCTCGGGTTCTCCTGAGCACTCACGTACAGCGGCGATGTTTACAGCAGATGTTCCGTTTCGTTGACGTGCGGGTGTTGGCTGATGGTTCACTGAACCTGTCGATTCGAACTTGGCCATCAGACATAGAATAATTACTGGGAAGCACGACCACGTAAACTGTACAATGGGCACAACGCGCGTATTGTTGCCACAATATTACACCCATTTTTTTATAATCATTTTTTGTCATTTGCACGTGTTGCTCGAAACAGCCTCAACAACATGGCCGCTATGAACGTCAAAATCTATCCGCACTTTTATAAAAGAAATAAACCACCATTTAATAAGCACAGCAATAAACTCGTTTACTATTTGATGTAATCTTTTAAACAGCGAGCAGCTCTTCATTTCTATAACGAATGGCGCGTGTGATGACCCGCACTAAGCAACGTGAGTGCACGCGAGATGATGCGAATGTATGTGCCCGTAAACGCACATATACAAGTCGCGCTGCTACGTTTTTATTTTTTTAATATCAAGTGACGGGACGAATAAGTCGTGCGCTATAAGGTAAGCTACACGCCTGTCCATAACAGTTGCAGTGGCACTCCGATCTTTAAATCGCAAACATCTGAGGGGACCTGCCACTGCGCCCATCACCCTGAGACATAAGTTGACAAGTCCCATGTGCCTGTAATTTCACCAGCTCCTTTACCCTTCAAAACCGGAAAGCAGTAATACTAACATTACTACTTGGCGGCAGAAATAGATAAGGTGGTAGTACTTCCCTGGACGAACTCTTTCACAAGGATTTCTACTGCTGATGCTAATGGTGTGGAGTTACCCTACTTGTCTTATTATGCTATGGTTTTACAATTATCAATTTTCTACAGTCGTAACAACCAATGAAAAAGAGCCATTCGAGATCGAACTACAAGTAAAATTAATAAATCAGTAAGATTATATAACATTCCTTTCTGTATCTATTTGTTAAGACATGTTTACTAATAAAATACTTTAGTAAAATAATAAATATAAAAAATCAACTTAAGTAATAAAATAATGTATACGGCCATTTGTAAAGAGTTATGCGAATTTCCGCGTTTTTAGAATTCCTTTTCGATGTCTGTCAAGCCAAATCCAAACGCGTAGACCTGAAAGTATGATTTGAAACATTAAACAATGACATGAACATCATGGTGGCGAAACATCTGACATTCAATAAACTTAATTACAGTTATTAAAGCGACATCTCTAGTAGCTATAATGGTACCTGATCGAAGGAAGGAATAGGTTTCTCACAGATGGCGCTGCGGCAAAGGAACTCGTTGAAAACCAAAAACAAAGATCTGAAACAAACACAGAGAAATTCGTAAGGTCCGCTGGTTCGTTCCGTGGTTTAGTTAGCACAGCATCTGACACGGTTTGCTAGAAGACGTTGTTGGTTCGAATCCAGCCGGATCGAAGGAAGTTTTTCTAGGTGTTCGGTCTTTGCATTAATAATAACACCAAACTAGTGGAGTATTTTAACAAAAGAGTATATGAATATAATATGAATATTTATAACACACAGTAAACGCTTCTGATACGATGTTATATGTGCACGCTGTATTTGCCTATTATTGAGCTTACACTCGAATAATTTCTGCAGTGTTATTTTATGTCCATGTTTAATAATGTATTCCTGATGGAATGATCTAATAAATAAATAAAAATAAAATAATTGATATATATAAATCAAATAATAATTTTTTTTAGTACAGAAAAGGTCCCTAAACGTTGGTTTTTTGGCGACTTAGATCCGGAAAAAATAGTTTAATTTCCTCCATTTCCAAATGTGTGTGTAACAATCGCGACAACCTAGGAATTCGATAATTACGTACCGTATAACGTAACGTATGCTTGTTTCCAACTAGTGTTGATTCGTCTTTAAAGAGTTCACAATTTTTTGTGAATTAGGTACATGGGACTTATCAACTTATGTCTCAGGGTCACGGGCACAGTAGCAGTGTCCCTTAGATCTTTGCGATTAAAAGCTTTGAGTGTTACTACAACTGTTACGGATCGCCTCGTCGTCGCTTGGTATTTAAAAAAAAATGCACATTTAATGTATCAAAACAAGACAAAGTAACGATCAATTTAATTTAATGATTTTTTATTATTCTAATGAAAAAGGAAACAGTATTGACTCACCACATTTGTTGTATAACAAATAGTATGAAAAAATATACATTTAAACAGAATGAGATCGAACGATCTGGTTTCAGAACTATTCTACGAATGATGGCAATGCTGTGAAAATTTGATCCACGCATTTAACTTTTATCGCGCTTTATCAAATGCCGATCGATTGATTTCAATACTCGGTTTTATTTACGGAGTGTTTAGGTTGTCCTGTATTGAGCAATTCTTTTGTCCTGGATGTTACGTTTGTTCCACAATTTACGCAATATTCTCGTTACCTTAAAACTTACAGAAAGTTAGTGTAAATTTACAGAAATATAATAATATTTCATAATTTTTCAATTACTTTTTTTCACAAACGACCAAGAAAGAACAATATTAAAATAAATAAAGTAGTTTCAACAATTTTTGGATTTGTTTTACTCTAAAAGGAAGAAATAAAGAATAATTGTTCATGTCGTTAATAAATAATTTATAGTATAGAATACACGCATTATATGATTTAAGAAATCGTACTGCTATTACAATAGTGTTATAACTTAAAATATGTGAAATTCAAGATTATACCATTGTTGAACGTAAAATTTGAGTCTCTACACGTCAATAAAACCGTCGTTAGAATATTGTGAAAAACAACTAAAAGATATCTACTTGACTACTTAACTCAACTCAACACAAATGAGACACGATTTATGTGAGCTAGTTCTGGCCAAAATTGTCCTTAATCAAAAATATGAAACTATTTTTTCTCTTTTATTTTTAGATATGTGTATTTGGTATGTAGTCAAAGTCAAATAATTTATTTGCATATCACAGATTAAGCATACAAAATACAATTTAAGTTGGTAGATTATTGTAATGTATCATGTGACGCCCTGTAATATATATCAAATTACAGAGGGATTTTTTATAATAGATTAATAAATTTATACCAACAAAATATATACATCAAACAATTCCAATACATGCATTACATTCATTAAATAAATATTATATTTATAAAATTTTAACATTACACACAATTTTTTTAAGAGAGGCAAGTACTTACAAAATAAAAATAGGTAATACAATTTTTAGATTAGTAACTAAATGTCAAAGGAGATTTCATAACATAAAAAATATTTAAAAAAATCATTCTAAATTAGTCTAAATACTCTACTAAATTATATTATTCCACCAAATTTTTATCACAGATGTATTCATTTACATTATATTAACTTTTTTTTTATTAATAACTGTTTCAATGATTTTTCAAAGTCAACGTCTTTTTCTATGTCTCTAATATGAATAGGTAAATTATTGTACAATTTTATTGCATGTAATGAGGACTTGTAGGAAATAACTTGTACATAAATTTACACAGATCTTTTACGGGAACCGAGTAATTCGTTTTTCGTCGATTCGGAGAAAATACACTTTTTGAGTTAATACACTATTGTATTAACAGTGCGACGTAATAAAATACAATTATACATAGCATATTAATAAATAATTCGACTTATCACCTTACCTATTTCTGCCGCCAAGCAGTAATGTGAGCATTACTGAATTCCGGTTTTGTAGGGTAAGGGTGCTGGTAAAATTACAGGCACATGGGACTTGTCAACTTATGTCTCAGGGTGATGGGCACTAAGGCAGTGCATCTCTGATCTTTGCGATTTAAAGCTCTGAGTGGCACTGCAACTTTTATGGGCAGGCGTGTCGCTTACCATCAGGCGCACGACTTGTTCGTCGCATCACTTATATCATAAAAAAATAATTAAGTAATAATAGAGTTTACTCTGTGCTACTACAAAATCCGTCGTCCACTCAGTTTATTGTTGTCTCACAGAAAGTGCTACGATCCTGGTTCTCTGCTTTGTCATAACTAACGCATTTGCATTTTCGGTAACTTTTGAGAATATTGGCACCTAAAGTTTTATTGCCACCTAAAAAAAGTCAATTTTCACTTAGGAAATGAAACTATTTTTCCGGATTTAAATCGCGTATATTTGTTTTTTCAAACAAACCGACGTTTGACGACTGAGTCAACCGTGACCATGGGACCTGTAAAGGGCCCGAAACGTTGGTTTGTTTGAAAAAACAAATATACGCGATTTAAATCCGGAAAAATAGTTTCATTTCCTATGTGTAACAATCGCGAAAACCTAAGAACTCAATTTACACTGATTTTACTTAATAATAAAATTTAAACTAAATAATACATAAAAAACCGACTAGAGGGTGTTGTAGATCTCGTTTTGCTGATTCCAGACATGTTAATAACTCAATTTAGCTAAAATGTCAGCAATAAATAAAATAAATAAAAATCTTTTATTTCCAGACAGCATATGTCCATAGTTTGTTAGTGAGCAACTTTATAATAAATTAGTAACAATTGAGTGTATGGTGAAATATATGAAGTGTACATTAATATTTTCAAAATATAGATGTCAAAATATTCAAAATACGTAATATAAAACTCACTAAGTTTATTTAGTCAAAAGAAAAATTTAAATTACAATTAAAAAATTTACAATTAATAAAATAAAAAGTCTAATTAACAAATATAATAATAATAATTAACTGGAACACAATTAAAATGTTAAAGATTAATGTCATAGGGAAATCCTTTACAATTGCTATTACTTGTTTAGCCACTATTTTAGAGTGCGACATGCATACAGATGCACAAAATGTAGACAGCTACACAATGTGCTATGTTGGGGGAATCATGTCGCCCTGCTATCACCCTTAGGATGGAATTGGAACTACCCTGTAATCTGCAGAGCAGCGAGGCCATTTTCTCCTACGAGGCCTACCCTTCCTGTGAAAAATACAAAGATCAAACAAAGAAATAAACATTTCTCCCGAATGGACTCCAACTAGTGTTCGAACATGACTATGTGGAATATTTTCACAAAAAATGAACTAATTACATGGTAGTCAAAATATCATTGTCTATTTGACTCAATTAAGAGATAATTTTGCAAATGAATGAAACACGCATTTAATACTTGCACTAGAGATCTTAACGGTGAACTTGTAACTTTTAGTATTTCATTTTTTCACGTGTAAGTGGCCCACAATTTCCATACTCTAAATTTTACGTCTCACCTTTTTAGGAAAACTATGTCGAAAAATTGTTTCTTATACGATGCTTACATCTTAAAATGAATCTATAGCCTAAAATTTTTACAATTTTGGCATTGACTTACAATTATATGGACGTCGGGTCCGCGCTAAAAAGTGTCCGCACTTGTAAGGCGCTAAAATCGTATACAGAGCGCCAAACTCCGCTTTAATCTTCATTTGTTCGACTGACAGCGCGATATTGCGATGACATTACAATTTAAATTTCGAATAGGTTGACTTGGGACATTTTTTTCGTGGTTTTTGTATAAGACCCGTCGTCCAATGATTTTTGGCTATAGATTCTTTTTTGATTTTTTGGCTATAATTACGACTGCATTCACACTTCAGCTAAGACTTCATAATGGAGGTATAGATAAATGTTATCGATTTTGTATTAAGCGCTCGTGATGATTGTCATAAATGCTCAAGTATCGTTTGCGACTTGTCTAAGGCGTTTGATTGTTTACGACATGATATATTCACAGACTAAACTTTTATGGTGTCCACTCTAATGCGTTGCGGCCAATTGAGAGCTTTTTAAAAAACAGATCACAGGTGGTTCAGATAAATAACGCTACTTCAACAATAGCTACGACTGATATAGGGGTACCTCAAGGTTCAGTTCTGGGGCCTGTTTTGTTTGCAATTTATATAAATAGCCCACCAAACTGTTTACCAAAAGATACCTATGTGACGTTATTTGCTGTTGATATACATGTTGGCACCAGAGAACGAAATGAACTAGGGTTGGAGCGAAAGGTGTCCAAAGTTATTGAAAAGTTGCAAAGTTGGTTCACGTCAAATGGAATAACTTTAACTGCATCTGTGGCCGAACGGTTATCATGCCACGCCGGACTGCCACGCAGAGGTCCTGGGTTCGATTCCCAGGCTAGGAGAAATATGTGTATGGCCTACATTTACTTCTCTCGTAAGTTTGGGTGTAATTTGTGGTTGTCTATGTGTGGTCCATGGTACCCGCGACACAGGTTTCCCTAGTGCGGGGCTATGAGTGTGTTGCGTTATTATTATTATTACTTTGAATAGGAATATAAAAGTCATAATGAGATACGCTGCTAGTAATCGTCACTTATCAGGAACAAAAATGAACACTTAGTTTTTTGGATACAGCATTGATAATACAATAAGTCATCAAAAACACACAGAAGCTGTTTGTAACAAAATAGCCAGTGAAAACTATTCTCTTCTTAAACCTGATCAACAACAAATCAGCCCATCTCCACACGCACCAACCGTCCTCGCTGGCGAGGTCGTAGAGCCCCTCATTTCAGCACGTACACTGGTAGATTCTCTCCTATAGCACGCCTTTCTGGCGGAAGTCTCCAATAGAGCCCTGAGCCAAGATCCGTGCCCACTCGGGCGCCCTCAAGCCCGCTACTTAGTTTTAAGTATATTGTAGGAGTTATGAGCCTTCAGCTCGCCCTTTTTTCCAGTGGCGCAGTCAAGGCCATCAGTGGCCAACTGCAAAATATCCTTTAGTATATGAAAAAGCAGTACGAGTCGAGCGAGCGAAGCGGAGCGTGTCGCGATAGCGGCCGGCGAGTGCCAGAAGCGAATTTGTTTGCGTTTCCGAATATATTTTTCAGGTCAAATTGTATTATAATGGTGAATAATAGTTTTCGGAACTTCTAGTATTTCGTTCGACTATTTTCGTGTTTTTAATTACACAAAAGTTTTCGTAGCACAGTAAATAACGCAGTAATATTCATATTTTCAATAAGCTCATTGTTAATTTACTTTTCGGAGCTTTTATTACTACCCGTTTGACAATAAGCTATAGAATTAAGTTAGGGCATATGTTAACATAATAAATGGCCCAACCGATTCGATGCCAGCCAAACAATATCTCCCGCATTGCGCCCATACTATACGAATTTTTCATTATTTCTTGGCACCGACTTCATAAACATAGTACATAGGTATTTTGTTAAATTTTGTAAAAAAAGTTTATTCACTACATAAAATAATTACAGTATCCGGTGTTGGGGTTATTAGTAAGTAAACGTTACTACTGTTAGAAGCCCCGAGTTACATTTCTTAAATCCGGAAATAAATAAATAACAATTAATAAGCTAAGGATAAGAACTTCATATGCAAATGAAAATAAAACTAATGTAATGAATTAATGTGGTGAGTATGGTTGTGTGTGTGCGTATCTGTGTGCGTGTGTGTATGTAACAGAACGTATAAATACTATTTTATCTATTTAGTACATATTGCTGTAGTTCGATTTCCACTTAATACGTGCCGTTTTTAAAGTGAGTTCATTATTTTTTAAATGTTTTAATGGAATGACCAGTTGATATCGCCGTCATTGGATTACGATCACACTTGTTTAACAATAAGCACCGATTAAACGTTCATTATTAAATAAAAACTCCAAAGTGTACATAAATATATTGTTTTTAATAAATTAAATTGAATTCAATAAATGGATACAAAATGTTTTGTCTCACATAGGATTGCATTCGGTATACAAAATTATAAAATTATGTAAAGGCAGATTATGTTACTTTTGAATCCTCTCTATGTTGTGGAAATTGCAATAAAATAATTACTTCTTTGGGTATCACGAACAAATCTATCAATAGTTCGTCCATCACCGGGTTCAAAAGTAACTAGTCGGCCTTTATCATATGTTCTATTAATCATTTTTGTTGAGTCACGAGTTCACACTCGTGGCTCAACTCTTTTACAGGTACCATCGTAAGATGATACCTTATGATTGCATTTAGAGTATGTTAGAGTGAAGGTATCACCTTACGATAGTATTTTAAAAAGACATACTCTAAACGTCCATGCCGCACAACAGCTTATGAACTTATAGTCAATGTGTCAGTATTCGGATAAGTTTACCGCAAGAACATGGTAAATACGCAGGTAATCTTACCTTATAGTAAATTTACCCGCATACTGACACATTTATCTTAAAGCTGTCATCTTTTTCTTAATAGTAGTACCTGAAACAAACATATTATTTAAAATCATTAATGGGTATCTACTTAATACATTTTGTGGCCAGAAAATGAAATTGGACTTTTTTGTTTTGGCTTATAGGTGGCTCGGAATTTATAGAGGTGAAGTTGCAGAGCCTTGAACACTGCTGTAAAATGGCTTGCTTAACGATATTCTTATCTATTCTCGAAAGGATTTGCCACAGAGAATGTGCGAAGAAATAGCACGATTTAATTCTGCCTTCCCATTTCTATCATTGGGGGACTAGACTTGGGTCAGAGTTCCACCTTTATGTTGTACTTATTCCCTGAACGATATGACTTGAGCCTGTTCAAGGCGAGAGTGAATAGTTATTGTTTAGGCGTGCATGCTCCATCGTCAATCTCATCGGCACTTTCTATCAATTGAGATGTAGGTCAAAGGCGCACTAGTTTTTTAATAATAATCTCAGTACAGAGTACTAAAAAACCAACATCAAAAGTACGTGGAATTATGTCTATTTGCTAAGTTTTATTGAAATATTCCCTAGTTCGCCACTATACAGTTCTCACTACTCAAAGTATATGGAGAGAAAACGCTTTGAATTGGAGAAATAGCAAAATCAACCATTAAAATAATTGCTCCTAAATTAAAGTTAGGCGCTGTTTATAAAAATGAATCTTCATGCGTAAACAGCCACCCTTAGAGGTGAATAATTTTCTTCAAAATAAAATGGGACTACTATGGAAGTACCCCCTTTCCCACAAAAAAAGAATCATGAAAATCGATTCACAAATACCGGAGTTATCGCGTAACATACATACAAAAAAAGAACATACATTCGAATTGAGAACCTTCTCCTTTTTTGAAGTCGGTTAAAAAAAGGTCTTACTTGGTATAAAAAAGAAATATATATATATGTACTGTCAACAACATTCTCTTTTCAAGTCAATGTGACCGAGGCCTCCAACATGGTTTACATTGACAGTTGTCGACCGTGTAAAATATTTTTTCCACCCTTTAAGAAAATACCACAAAATTTTATATGGCAAATTGTATAGCACACTTGTGGTCACAAGGCAACTGGCACCGTACCTCAAGCACGCAAGAAAAAAAGCAATGGAATGCCTTATAGCCTCGATTACTGTGAGAGCCGTTGTCGCCAAAACTCACACAATCATAATTATGGTATACACTATGAAATGTTGATAATAATTGGTCGTAAATTCTAATTAAGAAAAAGTAGCAAATTCTGGACTGTTATTATAATTTAACTTTACTTAGTAGGCATATCGTTGAAAGTTCAATACTTAATATTTCAAGTCACGATGTTTTGATTTTATATTAAAATGTCATTATATAGTGCTGTCAAGTAGCGGCAATAGCTGAAAAATTAAAAATTATGAGACGACAAACAATTAACGTGTTCAAAAAAAATCGACCATATGGCAGCGGAATAAGGTTTACATTCGTCTCTTTTAACAAAAAAAAAAAACTATTACGATAAAGAAAATGGAAAATTTACTAAAAAGACTTAATGATGATATGAAACACCACAATGGATATACAGGTACGACTGTCATTTTTGCCTTCCAAAGTAGTAAAATAAAGGTGATTTTAGAGGTTTTGCATGAGATAATTGACCCCACCATAATGTGGAAAGCGAAAATGGCGGGCTGGGCTCAAGTATTATTTATTAATATTATAATTTCTAGTGTATTTCTTATTCTACGACCTCATGATAGGTACTGGTTGTTCTGAAATTGCATCAATTCATCAGTTATATGAGAATAAATTAATGTTGGTTACAAAATTATAATATTGTAAACCTAAGTATTGTTATCGAAAACTTCGATTAAAATACAAAAATTATTGTTTAGAGTTAGGCTTTTCAATTCAAGATTCAGGTGAGATTGTGGCCAAGCGTGTGTCTATTATATATTAAAAAAAAGACAATTATTGTTTATGTTATTGTTAGGCAAAAAAAGTTTAGCTAAAGTGGAATAATTTGTTTAAATACTTACAAGTTTAACTATATGACTCTGAAGACCCATAGAAGTATGAATATTAATGCTATGGTGATCAGCAACGAAATGACGAAACTAATCATCCGGCAAAGATAATCACACACGCAACTGAAATTACAAAAAAAAAAACACTGTCATTTTATGCTTATTATTATGAGATACTTAGAAGTAATAATGTAATAGTACATTATTACAGAGGCCCAGCGAGTCAAATCAGGTATCCGCGTAATCGCAGAGGAATATAATGTAGCTTTCCTCAATAAATGCAAGGAAATTATACAAATATATTATTAAAAACGGGAATGCGAATATATTGCGCACAAGCAAATTTTTAAAATATTTTTGTAACCATAGACCTTGTATTATTGAATTATTTTGTGAAATAACTCCACTAGTTCTTATTATGATTAATATAAAGATCGAACACATAAAAAACTTTTTCTGCACACGACCATACTGCATCGTCGTATTGCTCTTACCAACTGAGCGATCTACGTCAGTTAAAGCACCTGTAAAGGTGCTGGCTGCGGTGGAGATAGTTCTAAAATGTCTCACTAGATGTCACTAGAGGCTCAGAATGCCGAAAAATTCGATGATGTGATAGACTTTTGGAATAATTATTAATACGAAGATCGAACACTCAGAAAAAACACTCAGAAAAAATTCCTTCGATCCGGTCGGATTCGAACCGACGTCTTCTTGCATACCGTGCCAGACGCTATACCAACTAAGCCACGGAACGAACCAACGAACCTCACGAATTTTTCTATGTGCTTGCGTTTGGTTGAAATGAAATTTGAGATATTATAAGAATTCATAATATAAGAATTACAATTCGATTACTTTTACTACATTTTAAAATTAATGTAAGTTAAATTAAATCAGTCAGCAATTTGCATTTAATACTGAAGCAATTTTGAAAGTAAAACTCTTTTCGGATCTATAACCACGAATGATTGTTTTTTATCTCTGACCATGTAGTCAGCTCAGCCTTAACAATGGGATCTGCAAAGAACCCGAAACAAATATGTAATGTTTTCGAATGTTTTTTTCGGGTTGTGTATATTTGTATTGTGTACATAAGTTGACCTCGACGTTCAACTCTCAACCAGGTCAAAGTAAATCCTAAAAAAGGACAAGGTCAAAAGTACTACGGATAATAAACACAGATGCGAGTGAAGAAGCGACTGCGGTACGTCAGGAACGTGGCTAATAAAGGTCTCTAGCGTCTTGCTATCCTATTGGGAAGCTATGACCAACATAAACAATGCATTTTGGACTTAAACAATCGTGTAAACGACTTGAGTTTTAAAACCAATAACTCCGGGTATTTATTTATAAAATTATTATTTGTAAGTAGCAAATGAGCTCTATGTGCGATAAAATATATTATCACCGATTATTACCATTTTGATAATAAGATAAATTTACACGAATTAGTTATTAGCAGCGGTAACATTATCATGCAATATATTAGAAAAACAGATAATATTGTATTAATATTATGTTGCGCTCACGTAACTTATTTTGTAGGTATGTCGTCTCTCTGCTTGCAACTCCAAAGAGCGTGTTCGTTAAATTGGGTTGGTCAATGTTAGTAGACTACTGGACGTTCGTACAAGATTATCCCCATCCATATTCGTGTGGTGGTGCTATTTACTATTCATCGTTCATCCGAAGTGTTGGCCGGATATACCGATATCCAGCATTCGATAACATAATCTTCCGGACTTTTACTCGCGCCAAGATACCGGTTACTGGCATCCGTTGCACCACCGCAATAGGCCCAATGGAAACTCTCCATACAAACTGGTCCAAGAACTAGTCTGGGTTGTGAGCCATGTAGACACATTGGTTGTCTCTTATGTCCACCCAAAGATAGCATAGCAGCCGAGAGCTGCAAAAGAGGTCGCTCGATATCTTTTGCGGTGGAAAACTTGGATCCTCCGATGGTCAATACTTAACTGTTACTAGGTTTACACTGTGGAAACAGGAATTCACCCATAACCTGGCCTTGACCGACTCTTGAGTTATCCTCGCCCACGAGCAACTACCACCAGGATGCGATCTGTGTTGCCCCGAGTGAAAGTCTTTGAATCGACTTCGCACCTTTGGGAGTTCAGAGAATCAGAGGCTAGCCCGATATGACTGCGGTGCCCCAACGCACTTCGAGGGGCACTTGCTTATGTGCCTCTCGAAGGAAGGTGCCAAGCGGCCAAGGATAGCACAAACAAAGTGGCAACATACTACCTAGTCAAAGTCAATATAGTCCTAATATAAAATAGTATCGACGTGATATTAAGAGGAAGGCGTAGAAGTGCAAAATTCCTTCTTTATATTCTTCTATATTAAGCATATTTATATCCACTATCAGTAAGTATATTTTCGTTATATTAAATGTCTCTTTAAAACATCCACTGTCACTACTAATTATTTATTAATAACATTTAATACTTACACAATGAGATACGGATACATTTGTTCATTACAATATAGTTCGTGATGAAGAGCTCAGCTTTACAGTTATGATTTAAATTCCACTCTATTTATAATAAGAGCTTAAACATTCAAAGAGTAAGTTGCTATTTTAAATTTTTAAATACACATGGAACTTACGAGTTACATAATAAATAAATAATATTCTTTCCCCTCGCCTTCTCTTAGAATGACAGGGCTTGTGCGGGCACGATGCGGATTGTGAACTTCACATACATCATTAAATTGTTTTGCAGATATGTGTGTCTGCTTACAATGTTTTCCTTCACCGAAAAGCTCATGATCAATTTCAAATTAAATTTCGCATTTGAATCTCGAAACTCAGAGGTGCAAGCCCGGATTTATAATAATAATAATAATGTTTATTGTTACAAAAAAGTTACAACACAGTAGTGAAGTCCCTTACACCGGAGCTGGGTATAACCTGTGTTATATAGATGTCAGTGTCTTCTCTCAAACATTTGATCGTACATTACCTATTTCTCAACAATTTTAATAGGTACATTAAATATGAATTACATATTATATGTTTTACTGTGTGTGTGTGTGTGTGTGTGTGTGCGTGCGCGCGTGTGCGTGTGCGTGTGCGTGTGCGTGTGCGTGTGCGTGTGCGTGTGCGTGTGCATGTGTGTGTGTGATTTGAACCCACGACCCTCTGCTTTAGAGACGGAGACTTTAGGTTCCAAACTATTAGGCTCCAACGACAAGGCAAATATTTAGAGTTACCTTTATACGATATTATACAATGTAGTCGAAATTACGTAATATAGAAAATCTTTACGTTGCGGCATAATATTTGTAAGATGGCCAGTCACTATAACGAAGCCACCACACTTATCGATTCGAACTTGCATTAAGCGGATCAGGAAAAACATTATGTCCTTTACGCGTCGGCGATCGTAACGGAAGTGAAATGCGCAACGTCTTTTTTGCTCTTATTGCATGGATATATAGTTTTATCCGACCGACTTAAGCTAATTCCGCGTTAAGTGTAGTGACTCCCCAAAGAAGACGTAAGTCGTGGTGTAACTTACACCCATACACAAATAGTTAATACTACCTACTCGTAATTAAAAGCCAACTTAGAAATCTTTGTAAGATGTATAATTGTAATAACTATACCTACAAAAATAAATATTACTAGATAAGGAAAACATCGACTTACCACATTTTGAATTACTTTATGTTCCTTGAAAACAGAATAATTGAATTACAATTTCTGATA
Organism: Hyposmocoma kahamanoa; assembly: GCF_003589595.1. Classification (NCBI taxonomy): domain Eukaryota; kingdom Metazoa; phylum Arthropoda; class Insecta; order Lepidoptera; family Cosmopterigidae; genus Hyposmocoma; species Hyposmocoma kahamanoa. The sequence goes on from NW_020653780.1 coordinate 270,110, forward strand.
TTAAAATTTGACGGACGCCTACATTTCCATCACACTTAACGTATAGAAATGGACATAAAATTGATACAAATACGAAATTATGTTTTTTATCTATGCTAAAATATTGGACAGAAGGAGAGAGACAGATATGATATTATATTTGCTTGTGTGTTATCGCGTATTATCATTATAAGGGTCGTGTCACATTAAAAGAGCAGCGGGCAGAGGAGAATTTTTGGTAATATTAGGGGTTAAAGTATGAAATTGCCGTTTTATTGCAATAGGTTCTTTGAATTTTCATAGAATCTTCATGGTTTGAGGTTTTCGAATGAAACTTTTTTCAAATGGTTTCTGTGATTTTTTTTTTAAATTTGAAACATTTGAATATCGACTTTCAATTGTTTTTGTTATTCAATTTAGACAAGAAAGATGGATACTGCGAAAATTCGAGTGATTTTTGAATACGAGTTCCGACGCGGAACTAACGCGGCAGAAACAGCCCGCAATATCAATGCTGCGTTTGGAGAGGGGTCTACTAATGAACGCACCGTGCGATTTTGGTTTAAAAGCTTTCGTGATGGAAATTTCGACTTAAAGAACGAGCCACGAGGAAGACCACACAGGTGAATAACGATGAATTAAGAGAGATAGTGGAACCCGATCCTAGTCAAACTACCCAGGAATTAGCGGCATGGTTTAACGTTACCTTACCCACAATATTGACTCACTTGCGTCAAATCAATAAAATAAAAAAATACGAAAAATGGGTGCCTCACGATTTGACTGACCTGCAGAAAGAAACGCGTGTTGAAACTTGTGTTGCCTTGTTGAACCGGTACAGAAATGAAGGAATATTGGATCGAATTGTAACATGTGATGAAAAGTGGATTCTTTATGATAACCGGAAAAGAAAAATGCAATGGCTGACCCCAGGTCAAATGCCACAACAGTGTCCTAAAGCAAAACTTACCAATAAAAAGGTAATTCACTATAGTTTTCTCCGATCTGGTCAAGCAATAACGGCAGATGTCTATTGTGTCGAACTCCGAACCATGTTGACAAAACTAGCAGTAAAACAGCCCCGACTCATGAATCGATCTTCACCATTATTGCTCCACGACAACGCGAGACCTCACACAGCACGAGAAACCATTTTGACCCTTCAGGAACTGCAGTTAGAAACCATTCGTCATCCTCCGTATTCACCAGACCTTGCTCCAACGGACTACCATTTTGTTCGTGATTTGGACAATTATCTACGTGACAAGAAGTTTTCTTCCCAGGAGGCAGTACAAAATGCTTTCACACAGTTTGTGCAGTCTAGATCGTCGGAGTTCTATCGCAAAGGCATTAATAACCTTCCCATTAGATGGCAGCAATGTATAGATAATAATGGCAACTATTTTGATTAAATAAATTTGTTAAAAATTTAAAAAATATACAATTTAGATTTTCAGTACAAATCGGCAATTTCATACTTTAACCCCTATTACTTTTACTTAGGTAAGCATTTTGAATCTTTTTCGCAGCAATTTTCTTACACGAGATGTAGAATGCTTGATGACTTTGTCGTAGATACCTGGTTTTACCGAAATATATTTCAAGGGAAAGGTAAGGAAAATATCGGTCGGAATAAACCATGAACCATACATGTGATGTTTTTGTGAAGCCTGATTCCGATGTAGTGACTATATGTTCAAATTTATTATTGAAAATGTTGGTATTCTGTGGGTCGTGAGCAGCCTTATCGTGAGCAGAGAAATTAATTTTTTGGTAATTCTTGCCAGATCTAAATTATCGTTTGGAAACTAGTAAGCAAAATAATTTAACGCATGATATATGTTCTTACTTAGGTAATGTAGGCCGCAAACGATAATCTCATCAGTCAATCATTATTTGTGTCGTCTTGACCCTCCTACATTCTGCAATGTGGATACTCATATCACACCACAACCAGTAGCAGTAGATCACCTTGTGAAAGTTTGTCCAGGGAAGTCACCTTACATATTTCTGCCGCCAAGCAATAATATGAGCATTATTGCATCCCGGCAAGGACCAATAACTCAAGAAGACTACTAATTTGCTAATTCGCTCCGCTGCATACGCAGTCAGCAGAATACGTGAGCTTACCGATGTCAGTACTACTAGACTAGTTTACTTTAGTTACTTCCATAGTATAATGTCCTACGGGATTCTCATGTGGGGTAAAGCGGCAGATATTCAAACCATATTTGTATTGCAAAAACGAGCGATTCATTCTGTGTACCGCTTAGGCTCTTGGGTTTCTCTCGGGGAAAAGTTTATAGAGACTGGTATCACGACTATGGCATCACAGTACATTTACTCAAATATTTTATATGCCCGTAAAAATATACATAATTCCAATAAGAAAAAACATCTCCATAACATACAAATCAACCTTTACTCTTATTCAACCTTAGAGCTAAGTCCAAACTCATGGGAACACGATTTCGTTTAATCAAGGTAAACGACTCTTTTATGGGGAACTGTATGCGTTGTCACAATAAGATTCTCGAGCATATATGCATAAGATTATAATTTCACAAGTTTTAAAACTACATTAATAATATTTTGATTGAAAAGTCATATTACATAATTGAAGACTACGTGTTAGATAAAGATGAATGGAAAGACGACATGGCTCTAGATTCCACACAAATTTGACTCAAAGTGTATTCCATAGCATTTTTAGTTTATTTAAAAAGAGCAATCCCTAGAGTTCTTCTCAGGGAAGTCAGCGTAGTGAACGAGCAGTATCTTAAATGTGACGTTTTGAAGTGTACATTTATGTTACCTATGGAATAAATGATTCTTTGACATTCACTTTGAACTTCCGTACTGATCGTAATTCTGAAAAGGGTCAAAATTTCACCGTACCCATGTCTAGATGGCGCTGATCAATAACCTGGAAATAGCTTATAATATTACGTAAATGGCCGTGGATATCAATTAATTCCTGTTTAATATGAAATATAAGTAATAAGTTTATTCAAATGTTGACCATGAACTTAAATTATTTTCTTTTTTAGTTGCAGTACAGCTCCTTGTGAAAGAGTTCGTCCAGGCAGCAATGTCAGCATTACTGTGTTCCGGTTTTGAAGGGTAAGGATGCTGGTGAAATTACAGGCACATGGGACTTGTCAACTTATGTCTCAGGAGGTAACCTATCACAAACTCGAATGTCTGTTTTCCGAATTTCATTACTCCGAAAACGGTTCGGCTTTTTGTCATTAGTGCGATGACAGTTGTGGTATAAATTTGCAACACAGAAATGTCTTACAGCAGAAGTATCCTTTGTCCGAAAACTTATTATTAGAATAATTATTACACATACGTATTCTTTGGGCAGAAGTTTGTTTGGTCTAACCATGTTTGTATACTGTCTGTTCTATATAATTTAGATTGCTCAAAATTCGTTTACAATTACCACCGTACAATTTTTCCGCACAGCTCCAAAATTCTGGACTGTACTTTGCTGGTGCACAGTAAGTCCACTTACGTAATTATCATCATATCATTGTGCTATGTTTTTGCTGTCATCTGAAATGTAATTTAAAAACAATGGTGTGGGTTTAGGTTAGGTTAGGTTAGTATATGAAAAAGCAGCACGAGCCAAGCGAGCGTAGCGAGCGTGTCACGGCAGCGGGCGGCGAGTGCCAGAGCCGAATCTGTTTGCATTACCTAGACGGTACGACCCCATCCTGTGGATTTAGGTTAGTGTATGAAAAAGCCACACGAGCTGAGCGAGCGTAGCGAGTGTGCTGCGGCAGCGGCCGGCGAGTGCCAGAGCCGAATTTGTTTGCATTACCTAGACGGTACGACCCCATCCTGTGGATTTAGGTTAGGTTAGTATATGAAAAAGCCGCACGAGCTGAGTGAGCGTAGCGAGCGTGCTGCGGCAGCGGCCGGCGAATGCCAGAGCCGAATTTGTTTGCATTACCTAGACGGTACGACCCCCTCCTGTAGGTTTAGGTTAGTATATGAAAACGCAGCACGATCCGAACGAGCGAAGCGAGCGACTACAACTCGATCAAATTAACTTGCATCTCGTTTACCATATTTTCAAAAGATGTGAGGTGCTTTAATTTGACGAGTTCTATTGTGCGATACGTTGTAATACTTTTAATATGTGTAATAAGAAATAATATAACAGAAATGTATCATGGATGTCGTGTTTTTACAATATAAAAATATTCAATTAGATACATTGGTCAAACGGTTTGTTGGGGAAATAAAAATCGGGAAAAGAATTTTGTCAATATGTTAAAATAGTGAAACATTAAATGGTGTAATGAAAAAAACCGGAACATGTTTTCGGACAAATGAAACAAAATCTATTCAATAAAAATCTAAAGGTTTTCGGAGAAGTAAAATTCTCAGGGTGATGGGCGCAGTGGTAGTGCCCCTCAGATCTTTGCAATTGAAAACTCTGCTCAGCACTGTAACTGTTATGGACAGGAGTGTAGCTTAGCATCAGGCGCACGACTTGTTCGTCTCGTCACTAGTTGTTATAAATCAAAAACTATGCGTGTCAATAGATGGCGTTATGTGTCACAAACCAATTTATAAACTAATGCTTGCTAGTATAGGTAGATGGCGCCAATCGTAAACAATTTTAAAGAATAGCCGTCAATATCCATATCATACAGTTGATTTGTTTGTTATCACTAGGAATTAAAGTAGCTTTGATAAATTGTAGTTCGCTCTAAATATTAAATACAAAGATCGGACACAAAGAAAAGTTTCTTCGACCAGATATGACTCGGACCTGCGACCACGGGATTCCGTCCCCGTTGCCTTATCAACTAAGCTACAGGCAGGTCGAGTTATCAAGTCGAATATTTTCTATGTATCTGTTAATCAAATTATCAATCTTTGTATTGGGTTTTTCAACTTTCGACGACGACTTTCTTCATTCTGCCTTTTTTATATTCAGGCAATTTCACATATAATCTTTTTGCATCTGTTGTGCTTTCTAAAAACTTACAAGTAACTATTTCCAGGCACTAATGTACTTTTTTCTGTAATACTTATAAACCTCATAAAGTCTAATATACATTTTGCGCTTTCATGTTTGTAAACAATTCCAATTTGGTTGTGCTTTCATTGATAACTTAGTTTTTTCAATGTATTTATGAAGAAGTTTGATTCTATTTTTAAATATTCTGGGAGTTCATTATAGATTTTTATTGACTAAGCGCCCGTGCACACGACAAGAATTTCATCACGCGGCGACCGCTCAGTAGCCACGCCTTCGTGTACATTAATGACGAATCTGAATTCTATTTACTAGGCAACAACATTTAAATTAAAGTATATTTCTTCAGAGGTCACCGTGCGGCGGCCGCGCGATGAATTTCGTGTCGTGTGCACACAGGGTAAGGGTGAAGTCCGGAACTAACTAATAATATGCATCTTCCATTTAGACGTCGTTTGTATTAGGTTGTTTTTATTTCGAGGGATATGATGCCGGGGTACGTCTCCTACTTTATTATAAAAAGTAGGGTATTTATTCTATAAATTTTTTGTTATGGCTGAGGTGCACGAAAGGAGCCTCCCCGCACGACCTACCATTTCTTTCCTGTATGTCTGGCGCACCTGAGAAACCAATCAGCGTGTACCTTACGTCGATTGGCAAATCCTTTCACCTTTCCTTTAACCTTTCACCATGATGACAAGTATTATAGTGTATGCTATCGATACGATAAAACGAAGATTAGAGATACTCAAATTTCAGGATTGAGTATTGGTGCTTTAATAAGCTTGCAATTCGCTGGAATCAAACAAATTTCTTTCAATTCCTTTGGAATTTCCTTAGAATAATCTCAATACAGAGTACTAAAAAAACCGACCTCAAAAGTACGTGGAATTACGTCTATTTGCTAAGTTTTATTGAAATATCCCCTAGTTCGCCACTATACAGGACTTGACACTGGAGATAATAAAAATCGGTTCTCACTACTCAAAGTATATTATTAGTATATTGAGAGAAAAACGCCTTGAATTGGAGAAATAGCAAAATCAACCATTAAAGTAATTGCTCCTAAATTAAAGTTAGGCGCTATTTGTAAAATGAATCTTCATGCGTGAACAGCCCCCTTCAAGGTGGATGATTTTCTTCAAAATGAAATGGGACCACTATGGAAGTACCCTCTTTCCAACAAAAAAGAATCATGAAAATCGGTTCACAAATACCGGAGTTATCGCGTAACATACATACAAAAAAAGAACATACAGTCGAATTGAGAACCTCCTCCTTATTTGAAGTCGGTTAAAAACCGGAAATAGCGATGTGTTTCAAACGAAGCGCAAGATCCTTTGAATGTCATTGCACTCATATTTTGCCCCTTGTTTAATTTTAGTTGACTATTTTGTACTTTAGTACTAATTTTTTACGTTTTGTAATTTAGTATTTTGTACGTTAGGCCTTGCTAAAGAAATTATTACTATTATTATTGCCCTACTTTTTAATAGAGGTAGGGTCTTTGCCAAGTCATACCTACCTATAGTTCTGGCACACCCCAGACACTCCATACAACGGTCGAAAGTTATTTACCTACTACTACTACATACAACAAGGTGCTATCGACAATTAGGTACATACGTTACGTGGTCAGAACGGCAATATTGTGAAAAATAAAATCCATTAGTATTCTATTTTTCTTATTCTTATATTATCAACGAATACCTAATTCATATTATTACCTAATTCATGGTATTCATATCGATATAATATTATATTTTCGTTAATTCACTAACTAGAATAATATTGAAGATTTATTTTTAAAATGTATTAAAAGCACTTAAAACGTTGTATTTTGGACAGGTAGATACTTCTAAATAAGGTAATCAAGGTATCAAAATTGCGTGTCCAAGTTTATCATTACCTAGTTAATAATTAGGCATATTCACTACATAATATTTATCGGCAATACGAATTGAAAATTCGAGAACCTTTGTCTATTAGCTCACGAAGTTATGGCGTCTAGTAAATAAGTTATCTAATTATATATAATATATAAATAAGTACTCTGCACTAAATAAATGAAGAATACAATAACTGAATGAGAGAGATCTTTATCCCGTTTAGATGATAATAAACAGCCGTACACTGCACAATTTACGACCATTATAAATAGTATCATACAATGATGTTATATATTAACGTACAAGTTTCGCAATGAATAAATGAAAAATATTTAAATATCAAAGCCGTCTTAGCGCGAAAACGGCTCGCCGACAGCCTTGTTGTCGTTCAGTTAATATGACCGACAATGTGCGAGGCGTTAATGCGGTATCTAAATCTAGGGAGGGGCGGAGAGTGTCAATTCTCGTTACTTTTTTATTCTCTGATTCTGGGGCAAACTCAGTGTCGTACTCAGTACTGTTTGCTAAGGTGAATGATTGAAAGGCCCGGTTTACATAACTGTAAAGTAGATGGTTGGGGTGTAACGGAGAGTTCTACGGCACACGCAGGCAGTGGAGGAGCGAGGGCTGCAGCAGAGGTTTGTAGTTCGGCAGGAGCAGTTGAAGGGCCGGTGTTGCTGGAAGTAGCGGGGAGCGTCACAACCATGGGTTGCAACCACGATGCGGACTGAAGGAGTACATTCGGTGAATTCGGTGGGTTCCAGGAGGTCACTTACCCAAAAGGCATATCCAAGCATCGACGTTGTCACCGGCGGCGACGGAGTCGCTCTCCGTGAGAAAAGTATTTATTTTGCTCAATGGAAGTTAAATAAGGGCAGTGAGATTTTTTTGGGAGAAACATACATATCCGGTAGGTATTTATGTATCTTTATGGTAGGTGTAAGCATATAAAGCTACAGAAATACCTCTTACGTAGATCTGAGTATATTATTTCATTTAATGATTTGAAAAGACCCAAACAGATAGTCCGGATTTCCATTGTTTTGATAAATTTATTATTCATAATGCGAGAATTTATTGCATCTAATCATTACGTAAACGTACTTTATTTGGCTTTGTCCAATAAATAATAATAACACGATTAAAATCATGACACTTGGAAAGTGCATTATTAATTATAATTATCAACAACAGTAGGTACTATGACTCATTTGTCGATTCTGAAGCGAAAGATTATTACCATTAGATGACAAAATAGCAATATGCCGTCCACAATCAGATAACATTCTGTATTTTTAACGATAAAGTAATAATCGTCATCAATACACTTATTTCACTTACATTTAGGCAATCTAACGAAATAAGACGAATGAAAACCTGGAACAAAAAATAACTTCCGTTTGACCCAGTGGGACAGACAAAGGCTAAGAAGGCGCAATACAATCAACTATAGCACTAATTACTCTGCCTGAAAGACCATCAAGGTCAGCAGTATTTTTTATGTCTATAGACTTAAAGGCTTTAACGATTTTGAAAATACATGACGAAACCTTAAATTACTAATACTAACTGCATCATTTTCTTTTAGTAAGTTTTCAGCGGCGGTTGAGAATGTCAGTAAAAAAATTTCAAATATTTTAGCAACTTCTGCGTCAGTTTTTACAATTTTGTCATTAAATCTTAGTTTAAAATCTAAGTTACGAGGTTTGACCCTTCCAGTTTCGCTGTTTATAATATTAGAAGTCGTTTTTACTACATTCGCATACGCAGCTTTTAATTTTTTAATTTATAAACAATGCTTTAGCTGCAACACAAACACGTTTAAACATTTTAGAATACTTCCTAATAAAATCATTAAAACTGTTACTAGTGTTATAGGTCCTTTCATCGTAAAGATCATATAGCCTTTGCCAACTTTTATTGATTCCCACTGTCAGCCAATCACTAAATTTCAATGAATTATACTTGGTTATGAATTTGAACTCAAAAACATTATCACTTTCAGTTTTCACTGTGTTGAAAATTGAATTATACAATTTATTGGGATCGTTAACGTACGGAATGTTAGTTAGTTTAAGCATTACGTTATTTCTATAAGCTTTAAGTCGACCATTATTTATCGGAACAGGTGATATCTTTTTTTGGTACTTTATCAACAGTTATATTAAATGTGTTTTTGTTTTAGATCTTTGTACTGACTTTCGGCATTCGTCGCCGCTAGTGACATCTAGTGAGATATAAACTATACTATAAATTACTAAAACTATTTTACTAAAATTATTTTATTTGAAAACTCTCACCGCAGCTGATATCTTTACAGGTGTCACAGCTGACGCAGATGTCGCTTTTCGATCCACATTTATATATAACTAGGTACACTGTACAAACCGCGCTGCTACGTCTGTACGGGGTTACCATACATATTATACTATACTATACTCCACTAGCCTGGAAGTTTGTTTGAAGGTTCTAAAATCTCTCACTAGATGTCACTAGCGGTGCCGAATGCAGAAAACCAATACAAAGATCTGTAACAAAAACACATAAGAGAATTTCGTCAGCTCGATAACTTGACTTGTAACTCAGTTGCTATAGAGCAACGTTACCGTACAGCGTGGTCATGGATTCAAGTCCCGTCGGGTCGAAGAAATTTTTGCATGTGTTCGATCTTTGTACTAATAATCATAAAAAAACTAGTGGAGTTATTTTACAAAAAGTCAATGAAAAATAACTTATTGTAAAAAATACCTAAGCTCTAAACAGGGATGTATTTTTTTTTATATTTCAGTGACCTATTGTAGTGAAATAATTTATTTAGTTTATTTTTTAAATTATTTAGTTGACCAGAAAAACCATTGGGCGACCATTCTTCTGGGCGAGCTCGTTCAATCGTATGAAAGCAAGTTCAATTACTTTAAAAAAACTGCGGAACGGAATGATCGACGAAATTGTACATAGCGTTATGAATTTTGAATTTATAGCAATATTTTAACGTTCAAACTGGATACGATGCGTAACTGGTAGCTGCGAGAATTTTCGAGACCGTGTGAGAATTGTCCGGAAGACGCGTGCATATTTCATAGCTCCTGTTTAATGTGTACGTTACACAATCAACGTGAAGTTCATTATGCTGTGGTTGCAAAAATTAGCTTCCATTCCGTTCCGTGACATTGTAAATTGAGCCTTAAGTTCTCTATCACTCAGTTTATTGGTTTTAATGTCTTCAATCAATTGTCTAATTCTTAGGCTCTTTCCGCAATCCGTCTTTGAAACGCGTTCCTATAGGGCTAACACGACAAGGCGCGACATAGCTCTACGCGAGTATAATAGTATCTCGCGCTTTATGTCGCTCTCGCGTTAGTCGCGCCCTGCCTTGCTAGTCCTACTGCTCCATGGAAGAGGTCTGTGACAATCCTGTACACTGGCTGATCAGGGGTCAGAACTTGAATGGATAAGATTCCTTACATGCTATAGTGCCCTTCTCGTATACCCTGAAGATCAGTAGGAGATCACTATAATCAAAACTAAAATAGAAAAATATAGGGCTGCTCCATGGAAGACAAGCTAAGACCAAATTATCGTTACTTTTTTATAATATCAAGTGACGGGGCGAATAAGTCATGCGCCTGATTATAAGCTACATGCCTGTCCATAACGGTTGCTGTGCTACTCAAAGCTTTAAATCACAAAGATCTAAGGGGCACTGCCACTGCGCCCGTCACCCTGAGACATAAGTTGACAAGTCCCATGTGCCTGTAATTTCACCAGCACCCTTACCCTTCAAGAACGGAACACATTAATGTTGACATTGCTGCTTGGCGGTAGAAATACGAAAGGTGGCAGTACTATATTGCTACTATATGCATGTTGCGTCAAGGATCTGCATAATGTTGCAGTGGATCTTATAATATGTAATATAATGTATGTGAATAATATTATACACGTATATTGAGTATATTTATTCATAACGTACACACTCATGACCCCGCACTATGGAAATCTATCGCGGGTGCCATGGACACACACATACACAGACAACCACAAGTTACAACCATTCTAGAGAGAAAGAAATATAGGCCATACAAACAGTTTTCCCGACCCGGCAATCGAACCCGGGACCTCTGCGTGGCAGACCATCTTAGTAACCGTTTGGCCACATAGGCAGTTAAAATTAAAACGTACGTATATCACACTCAAAGGTTCTTCGTAGCCTTTTTCGCGCTGCACATAATTACTATTTTGATAGGGTATTTTTGTATAAAAATTACTGAGAGATAGTTTCCTGTGCCAGTGCCAATAAGAAGGAAGTCTGTTCTTTAAAAAAGGCCGTGGTGGAACGTACTTTACATTTGTATATGTAAATACAAATTTGCACGCTATGCTCTGTACAAACCATAATATACTTAGACAAATCCTGTAACTGTAGCCTATTTGGCGCGCCAATTATGAGTCACGATATGAGCAGACTGAATTAATCATAAACAATATGTATTTTAGTTATCTTTCGTACCGGTAACTCTCACATACATTCGTACATCATACTCACGTATCGCGGAAAGATCGTGATAGACACTTATTTCACAATAAAACAGATGATTTATATAGTAATTTTCCGTATTCTACTAACAAAGGTTACGAATATACGCAGATAATAATTAATTTTATTAATTGCTATTGTTAAAATAAAATATATTATTCTGCACACTGCATGTAGCGCAATATCAATATTAAACTTCAAACAGCGACATCTCATGTCGATTTCTGGTAGTTGCATAGGTACCGTTTGAGTGAAAAGCTTCATAGATCTCTCATAGGTGTCGCTTACGGTGGCAAAAGCTGAAAAAACCCAATACAAAAGACTGTAACAAACAGAGAAATATGTAAGGTCTGCTGACTCGATCTATAGCTAAGTTGGTATGTCCAGGTTTGGCAAAAGACGCAAGTTGAGTCCTGTAAGATCTTAGGAATTCTTCTCTGTGTTCGATCTTTGTATTAATACTTAACTGTAATAATTTTTGTTAAATTAATAATAAGGTATTTAAATGAATAAGTTTTATAACTGTAATTCAGAATAGGGTGGTTTACATTTAAACAACTGATTAATAACTTTAGCATTTCACTCAGCCGTGACTATGGGAGCAAAGAGCCTGAAACATTGATTTGTTTGAAAAAATGTATAACAATCGTGAAGGTCCAAAAACTCGACGTATTATATGCTTAGTGTTAATTATACCCGTAGAAAAAAACAAAAAGAAAAGTAATATAAAAATATTGTATTTAATTCCTTAAATTGATACAAATGGGTCTCAAAGGATTGTATTTGGCATAGATACATGATTTAAATCTTTAGTAAAGACAAACATGTTAGTTGTGGATTCTCTGTCACGAAAATCGCTATGAAATAATTTCTTCTACACAAGGAAATCATCACTAGCTTTTCCATGACCTAGTTCAAAAGTAACTTGTTGGCCTTTAGCAATTGTCCTATTATTTATTTTTGTTGAGCCATGGGTGAAGTTGACTAATTACCTTATTTTAAGAAAAATTATATACACAAAAATATAAATACAAGAGCGAACTTGTGATCAATGTGTCAGTACGCGGGTAAACCTACTACAACGTAAGATTAAGGTAAATACGCGGGTAACTTACCTTATGGTAAGTTTACTCGCGTACTGACACATTTGTCTTAAAGCTGTCATCTTTTTCTTAACAATTACCTGAAACAAAATCAAAATATTTCAAATCATTAATTGTTACTTACATAATACGTCACGTGACTGGAAAGCATAACCACAATGGCTAAAAAGAAAATTGGTCTCTCTTGATTTGTAAACAAATACGCAATCTCACACTAACGTAATATGGCCACTTGTGCAAAGTGACAACTTTTCATGAGTGAGGTTTGAACATTTTAAGGACGACATTAGTCGATTTTTTATGCTTCAATAGGAGAGCTATAAAATTTCACGTATTCATAATTTGTTTCATGTAGTTTGTATTAATTATATTATTTTCACATGATAAAAGCACATTTGACATGTAAGTAGCTTTATTAGGGAGTCACCAAACATATTAACGCGGAATCGTCTAGATGCAATCGTGTTTCCACACTTGTCGCATTAAACTGATTCGTAGTTGACGCGGCCGTTCGTGCGCCGTCGCGCCAGCTTCTTCTAAACCAGGATCCGCTGTCGTCGGTAAGCATATGGACGCGTTCGGATATTAGCAGGAAGCAGATTTGTTGCCGACCTGTGTCGAGCCGCGGTCGTACAAGCCGATGCGAAACGCAAAACGTCTTTTTCGCTCTTACGATTTTTTTGACCAGCTTGATACGATTCCGCGTTAAAAAGTGCGGTGATTCCCTTATACCAGGGGTTCGAATATATGTTTTATTTAATAAGAATGTTAGTGTACTACATTCTTTTTTCAAGTCAATGTAACTAATGCTTCTACCATGAGTTTACAGTGATAGTCATCACTAGCGAACGTATACCGCACAATTTTAAATGGCAAATTGTACAGCACCCTTAAGAAGTCACCGCACTTATCAACACAAAATTGGCTTAGGCGATCATGTTTTACCACGCTTGTCGCATTAAGCCGATTCACCGTCGACGCGGTCGTTCAGGCGTTGACACGGTGGTTCGGGCGGCGTCGCGTCGTCTAAGTCGTTCGGGCGTAGATGCGGCCGATCAGCCGTTATCAGTTGTGTACGGAACGAAAATTCGCAAGAAGCAGATTTGTTGCCGACCTGCGTCGAGCCGCGTCTTACAAACTGATGCCAAGCGCACAGCTTTTTTGCTCTTATTTCATAGACATAAAGTTTTTTTGGCTTAATGCGATTTCGTGTTGATAAGTATGGTGACTCCCTTAGGCACAAGGCAATTGTTACTGTATCAATAATGTGGTAGGGTCCTGAAATAGGTATGGATACTTCAAGTATACAAGAATAATTAATTAATTCTGGTTGCAAAATCCCAATATTGCAGATAAACTGTAACGATTTGTTTTAATACTTACAAGGTTACTAAAAGACCTTAGTGACCCATAAAACAATTAATATTATTGCTATGATGACCAGCAATGAGATGATGAAACTGATGATCTTGCACAGCAAATTACACACGCAGCTGAAATAGAAAAACACAATGTCACTTTACGTTTATTATTATTTATACTTATAACCTTACATTTAGGCTCAATTTATATTGCGGCGGAAAGGAGAGGAAGCGAATTTTTGTAACATAGCATAATGAACTTTATGGTCAATTGTGTAACGTACAAACTAGATACGAGTCAAAATCTTCCGCGGAATTCTCGCGCATGCTCGCTCATTCCGTGGAAGATCTTACTAAAATTCGCTAATATAAATTGAGCCTTAACGGAGCATATCCCAGAATATAGGTACTTATTTAGTATAAGGAAGTATGCTATTTATTATTATGCTGTGGATATTCCAAGGATTCGCACGCAGCGTATCGCTTCCACATTTATATGACGAATGGTTATTAAAATTGGAATATTAACATTATCATTTCCTAACTTTAAAACTTACATTAAAAGTATTTTAATTGGAAAATCATATTACAATATTGAAGAGTTTGTTTTAAATAAAGAAGTATGGAAAGATAACAAGAGTCTAGATTCCACACAATTATGATTCAAAGTGTATTTCATAGCATTTAAGTTTATTTGAAACTCTTTTCAAATAAACTTAAATGCTATTGAATACACACATATCTCGAGTTGAAAAGAGTAATCCCTTTCTTGCTCGTTCTTCTCAGGAAGGTCAACATAGTGAACGAGCAGTAGCTTAAAAAATGACGTTTTCAAGCATTGACTTACAAATAAATGGACGACGGGTCTAATACAAAAACCACGAAAAAAATGTCCCAAGTCAACCTATTTAAACGTAGTGACATGTAAAGGAATATGAAAAAGTTAAAACGTTGAATTTAAATTGTAATGTCATCGCAGTACTGTCTAATTTTGCTTGCTTCGCTGTCAGTCGAACAAACGAAGACTAAAGCGTGAATGACGCTCTGTATACGATTTTAACGCCCTATAAGTTCGGACACTTTTTAGCGCGGACCCGACGTCCATATAATTGTAAGTCAATGTTTTCAAGTGTAAAAATTTTACCTATGGAATAAATGATTATTTCACTTTGTTTTGACTATTTGACTTTGGTTATTAGTGGAATATTCTGCCAGCAGACTTGTACCCTACACGGTATAATTGGGGCCTTTTCAAGGCGTGGTTGAATAAGCATTATTTAAGAGTGCATGCTTCATCGTCGACCTCATCGTCACTTTCCATCACGTGAGTTGGAGGTCAAATGCGCACTTATTTTAACCATGGAAAAATAAAGAATTCTATATTTTATTTTGGATATAGATAAGCAATAAACTCATCTGATTTGTCTAGTTCGTAGATCATGCACTGGATTCCCATGTTACACATCACAGTTTACATCACAGTTGAGCATGCCATCTGTTCACCAATGCAAGGGTCAGTGGAGAGGAAATCCAGTCTTGTCGAGCGTCTATGATTAGCAGTATGGATTTGACACTCAAGGCGGTCTCCGATTGAGGCGATGCGAATCTTGTCAAATTTAACGCTACCAAAACGCAGACGCGTCTATTCTCCACAAAACGGAGGCCCTTTGAGCTGACTCCGACTTCGTGATGATCCATACCGACAGCCAACCATCTCTAGCTAGTCGTCCAATTTGAACTTCGGTACATACACATTGAATTCAAGGCCAAAAATGCAGCAAGGAAGCTTGGCATCCTTTCCAGGGTGAGGCGTTACTTTACACCGGGACAGTTGCTCCAGCTGTACCAAGCACAAGTCTGGACGTGCATGGAGTACTGCTGCCACTTTTGGGATGGCTCTGCTACATACCAACTGGCCACCTTGGATTCAATCAACACCCATGTGTGTCAAGAGGCTTATAGGTGACTCGGTATTAGTGGAGGATATTCCAAAAATTCGCACTAAGCGTTACGCTTCCACATTTATATGGCGAACGGCTATGGAGTGGAATTCCCTGCCTGCAGACTTGTTCCCTGAACGTTATAACTTGGACCTTTTCACGGCGAGAGTGAATAAGCATTATTTAGATGTGCACGCTCGATCGTCGACCTCAACGTCACTATCCGTCAGGTGAGATGGAGGTCAAATGCGCACTTACATTTCATAAAAAAAAGCAAAATAGAAAAACTCGGAGCTTCAAGGTTCTTGAGATGCTTGGTACATGTGTTGTCACGAACATACACAAATTCTTACCTGTGTACATTACGAGGGCGGTTTGAAAAATACGTGACTTTGAGGTTAAAGAAAAACTTTTTTCAAAATTTATTTTTAGTTTTAGTTATAGAATTATGGTATGAACTATTGCCGCACCTCCGTACTCCCAGATTTGGCCCCATTTGACATTTTTACCATTAATCTCTGAGTTTGACAAAGGATTTTTTTTGATGGGTTGAAGAAGTTGGAATGTCGCTGGTTAAGGTGTATAGAGATTACGTAGAAAAGCCACGAACTTCACAAAAACCGTCCTCTATAAATATACCTAATAATAATATATTAGGTATATTTCTTAAGATAATAGTCGTGATAATTTTTATGATAACTACCCTTCGTACCCTGACCATTAATACCGTCGGTTACAGTAAACCCGGTACTTTGTAAATTCTTTTAAATAAAACTTGGCGTTATTACTGCAGAATGATGATGTCGAACGCCAAAGAATCTCTTCTGCAAACTTCTGTAATATTTTATTATGTAGTTGCTGTTGTGTGTCGCAAATATATACCATTAAAATATTTAACATTGCTTCAACTCACATGAATATGCTAAAAATGAATTTGAATCTCTCATCTAACGCCAGAGATATTAAATTATTAAAGGCAGTAAATGGCAGAGGGGTAGAGGGTTGATGGGGCGATTACTATGTATTAATACTTGAGAAGAAACGGCAGTCCGACAGTACACCCCATTTCTGAATGCCCATAATAACCATTTAATTTTGTAACGAATTTTAACTCTATTTTCACACTTGGCTATCACGTCATGTCGATTATTTATTTTGTCATTTACTTCACACAGATTGTGCTATAAAGGCTTGAAATACAGTTTTTGATGCGTTGGCGTTGTTCTAAGAAAGCTAATCATGATATTCAACAATGAATCAAGCTAAATATAATCAGCTTTCACTGAGGTGCTTATCGGATAAATACCTATATTACCTATACATCGTTAAAATTCAATATATTGATTTTCATAAGTGTACAGGTAAGGTACAATAAAAGCTTAAATACTAGAAACTAAAAACTAGGATTAAATTATATGAATAAAATTGGGTCCCCGCGTCAAGGTAACTGCCAGCCCTTGGGTTTCCAGACAGTCTATTAATTCTTTGAATTAGCATAACATGCGAGCAAATATTTCCTTTTTTTTAAATTAAAAATTAGAAAGTTTCAGTTTTCCATATAACAAACAAATAAAATTAGAGTTAGTTATGTATATTTTTTATCTTAAATAAATACTTTAAATCGCTCTCCTGTAATATTTTCCAAATGCACGTTAGACATTTTGCCTCTCCAGTGTCGATATATATTAAAATATATCAAACGTAGTCGCTCACTTGCAGCGCTACGATCGATACGATGCATTATGATACATATATCATAACGCCTTGTAGATAAACGACCTATTTAAAATTGGGCTTAAGTGCAACTTCTAACTATAAACACTTTAGAAGACACAATAGTACAATTAAAATGAAAACAGGGCGCTCAGTCGCTGCGCAGTGTACTTGTAAACAGGGAAAAACATTTCAAGTTCATTTGAACCGATGCTTAGTGAGTATGTGAGCGTTGATCTATATAAGCACTGGTTACTATAACTTCATTAGACTGAATGCGATGGAAAATTCGAATTGTCTAATTCCGTCCTAGTTTTAACCGTATAACATGAAACTTTGTTTATCCAGGATTTAGTATGTGAACGTTGGTTTATTATATGCAGGTTGTGTAATTGTTGAGGTTATGTGCATTATATACGTTAACTGCGGCATATATATCTTAACTAAATTGATAATAATAATAATAATAATTTAAAAAAATATATATATAAAGTAAATAATTAATTAGTTTAAAATAAATATAATAATTAATTAATTCGACTACGTGCTCCGAGGATCTCTCCCCGTTGGAATGGATGTCATCTGCTACGCAGATGACACTCTAGTCTCCGCCCGGACGGCGGACCACTCTCGTGGCGGAGATGGGAAGTGACCTCTCGCTGCCTAGTGTGGTTAAAGTCATGCTGACAAGCGAGAGGTCGTGGCAAGCAATGGTCACCTTTTGCGAAGATGTCATGTCGCAAAAGGAGACCGCCGAACGGGCCCGCCAGGATGACTCTCTTGCGAACCAGATTCGGCGTCGGCGACCAGGGCGGACGAGGAGATCTTACGCCGATAGCCTCCTTTCCATCCGTGGAGGCCAGCAGGGAGTTAGGTTGGGAGGCCCTGCCCCTGCATTGCACAGGCCACCGAAGACGGCAGATGCCCCTAATCCTCCAGGGCATCGCCGTGGACATTCCCCGCCGAGGGGGGATCGAGGAGGAGCATCGTGAGGTTATTAGTGGGTATGCTCTTGGGGACCGACATAGTCCCCAGGAGAGAGTCCCACATATCCCCGCCGTCTCCCGGCGGTGGGGAATGCGTAACGCATTTTCCTCATGATAATAATAAAGAAAAGGTTTATAAGAAAAAATCATTTTCTTATCAAAATTACTTTCGAGGTTATAAAATTTCGACCAAACGCTATTTCTGGAAAATGTCATTTCGGACTACTGATAGGTAATCATCAGAAACAAAGCCTAAGTAAACGTGATAGCAATATATGTATAGAAGTAAGAACGATTTTAAATTGAAACAGTGTATAAACGACTGGGGTCCAAGTCTGCTAATTTGAAATCATCTCAGTTCTGTGTAGATAGAGTGGAGTTTGTGGTATTCTGCTAAAAAGAGTAGCGGCTTGTCAGTAGCTAGTCATCAAGTCTATTCAACTGCCATTGCAATTTTTTGGTATTTTACTCTTCAAGCGAGTCGATGGCACGTCGATAGCGCAGGGTGTTAATATTATATGTATATTTAATTTGTAGACTAAATTGCTGATTAAACGTTATAAAATTTAGATAAGCATAGTAATTTCCATGGTAGTTTTAGTAAGGCAATCGGTCATTGATCAACATCATTCATCATCATCATCATTATCATCATCAACCCTGCCATTCCACTGACACTCCATTGAGATTTAACTACCATTGCATTTAGATTTTTAGCAGAATAGTAAATAAATATTATCAAAATTGCAATATAATCTTAAAGGAATTACAATGACCAGTGGTTTAAAAAAAATAGTACAATTAGACCTCTGATACTTATAACAATAAATGGTACATATGTTTACAAAATTATTACATGAGTTTTCTGTATGACTACGAAACATTGTTAATATCAATATCATTGATATAAACAATTTGATAAGATTACAATGAACAAAAATTCTAGATTAAAGGCATTAATAGTGGTGACATTGTCACATCTCAATATATTGCGGTCACGTAACTTAGTTTGTACGTATGCCTGTATATTGGTCGCAGTCACAAAGAACATGTTCGTCACCTTCGAATAGCTTATTGCTTACTTGCTACATCGCTATAGCTGTATCGTAATCTTCGAAGAGAATTACTCAGTACACTTCAGGATAGTCTTTTTTCTTTTTTTTTTGACAAACTATTTTTTTTTTACACCGTCAAGTGATGGGACGAACAAGTCGTGCGCCTGATGGTAAGCTACATGCTTGTCCATAACAGTTACAGTACCACTCAGAGCCTTAAATTGCAAAGATCTAAGTTGCACTACCACTGCGCCCGTCAGTCACCCTGAGACATAAGTTGACAAGTCCCACGTGCCTGTAATTTCACCAGCACCTTTACCCTTCAAAACCAGAACACAGTAATGGGTGTGCACACACCCCGGGTATGTGCAGTACACTGTATGTGCAGTACGCTCCTTATTTTTCAGATAGGTACCGGAGCTGTAGGCACGTTCACTTCCCGTTACGCATTGCATAACTAATGGTTGCCACCGCTAAGCCGTTGGCTCTAAAGTCCACGACCAAATCTCCTCTTTGGTGGCGGAGTTGTAAGCATGTTCACTTTCCCACACCGAAGCGTCTCTCTAGTTCCCAGAAACTTACGCAGCTGGAGGGACTGGAGAATGTCTAGCTCTTCCTCTATTAGCTCTCCGGGCTAATACGACGAAGATAGCGACCTGCGACAATGTGCGGTTCCAACTTAAAGGACAACTTACGTGTCCCGCGCCTCTCCTCGCCTTAGGCCTTCGTTTAGACCGCTACTAAGACGAGCTAGCCGTGCATGAGGCAGACGCCCCGGTCACACACCACCGGAGTGGGCGAACATGTCCATCTCTGCCACTCACCACAAACCCCGGCGAGTCCATACCCAAGTCGGTGTTCACCAGAGACGTCCGTGAAGGCGTATCACTGGCGAATGGCTTGGCCCGAACGCCTGCCGTACCCTGGTCTTACCGGCGAACCCATGGTCTCCCCGGAACTCCCTATCTCTCGGGTCGGTAGGTCCATTGTGGGACAATATGATACAATAATAGAATCGAAATTACATTGTTACTGCAACTTTCAGTAACTAAGAATAGGCTTAATGTTTTTAACATGGATGGCCACTATAAAAAAAACCTAAGCGCCATTGTTGCTACACCCTTAGCGGACAGTTCATATTATCCGTAATTAAAATTTAAATAAGAAATCTTTGTAAGAGGTGAGAGTAATGAAGACCTCCGTGGCGAGTGACTTGTACACCGCTTTTCATGGTTTCGCCATCTCTGAGGTCCCGGGTTCGATTCCCGCCCGAGTCAATGTAAAAATTTTTTTCTATATTGTTTCGGGTGTGGGTGTTTGTGGTACCGTCGTCATTGGTTCAGAGGTCCATAACACAAGTGCTTTGGTTACTTACTTTAGATCAGAGCAACGTAAGTGATGTTGTATAATATTTAATTTAAATATTTGAGAGGTATAATTGCAATACGCTGCTTTGGAACATTTTGTAAATTTTCTACTAAAGTAAACAATAGGTAGTTGAAATTTCGACTTACCACATTTTAAATATTTCTTATTATCCTTTGAAACACAAAACTTGAATTATGACGTGTGATAACAAAATATGATACACACCGACACTTCGATCACGACTGTCGACGAAAAATCAGTACGAATTGGAAACTAAATATACCAAATTATCTTTTTATCTATGGTAAAATGTTAGATACTATCGATTTTCGCACATAAGGTGTGTTATCGCGTGTTGTATCATTATTAAGGTTAGATTGCGACTGTGTCCTGTTGTAACGTGAGTGTGAGTCATGCCTAATTAGTAGATATTGAAGCCTGTTAAAAGGCTAGCAGTCTCAGTGCTGTTTTTTATGTCGCTTAAAGGTTTTGCTTAAGCAACATTCGCTATGTTATCAACTAAAATGAGACTGTCTATTGTTTGATAATACTAATTCGATACGTGACGAAATCAAAAGAATCAACGCCTATTGTTAGGCCCATTTGCAAAGTGGGCTCCGGAGTGTCTTCAAACAATAAGTTCGTGCCTCTTACAGGTCCCATGGTGCCAGTCAGCCGTGACCATCAACCTGGAAAAAGCCCGAAATGTTGCTTTGTTTGAAAAATCAAGTACACACGATTTAAATCCAGAGAAATAGTTTCATTTTCAAAACCGGAACGTAGTAATACTCTCATTTCTTCTTGGCGGCAGAAATAGATATTAGGGTAGTATCCTTGGACGAATTTTTTCACAGGATATAGTAGAGCTCTCTTGCTACTTGAAATTACAGCGACTATTATACTACTTCTGTGCACTTGGATGACCAAAACCCGTGAGTGTGATCTGTTTCGGTCTTCCAGATTGTTGCTACATTTTTTAATAAATATATTGTTAATGATAAATGACATGACATTGAATAACAAAAATAACATTGACAAATATTTCATTACAAATTAGAACCCCCAGAGTTTCCTACTTATCATTTTCTTTAGAGGGCTGATGAATTTTTTTAGAAATTTATTTGTTTTAAGAGTAATTTGTTTACATATTATTATTTTATGACTTCATCACTGATCAATTCAGTATACTTATAAGGGTGTATGAAAGGTACCTGTATGCTATTAATACAATAAGAAGGAGAAGCAGACCTATTCTTGGTAATGAAACTATACTTTCGGCTCTTTTTTCAAACAAACCAATGTTCCGAGATCCTTACAGGTCTACCATAGCTGAATGACTGTGTTAGAAACATTGGTTTGTCTGCAAAAACAAGTACAGTTGTCTTTCTTCACACAGATCTGCTCAGGGGGTCTACCTCCCATACTTCGTCCGACATCCGTCCGAAACAATTACTGTCAAGAAGTAATACTCGACCAAATTAAAAGATGCATGATGTGAATGAAGCTTCATACTTGACATAACTCGATGCTTGAAATCATATGAGAGTAGATTCCCATGAACCAGATCAGTTATCTTAGGGCATTGATTGTACAAGCGACTTAGATCCGAAAAAATAGTTTCATTTCCAATTGCGAAAACCTAATACCTCGAAACCAGTGTTCATTTAATTTTTTTTATAATATGAAGTGCCGAGACGAACAAGTCGTGTACCTAATAGGCAATACCATGTGGCCAGACCTGTTGCAGTGCCACTCAGAGCTTTAAATCACAAAGAGTTCAGCGGCACTGCCTCTGCGCCCGTCACTCTGAGACATAAGTTGACAAGTCTCACGTGCCTGTAATTTCACCTGCACCTTTTCCCTTGAAAACCGAAATACAGTGATGCTCGCATTACTGCTTAGCGGCAAAAATGGTAAGATGGATGGAGCTCAACTGCCCTTATAAAATTGAGTTTTTTGTTTTACGTTATACGTGATACATTATGTAACGTAAAATATATGTGTTATTTTTCTACTTTTAAACCAATAAAGTTGGCTAAAATGGCAGAAAACTATGATTGTAAAAGTGTGTTCGAGTTAAAGTTTAACAATTGTGTCTCACGAAGAATACTGGTTATAACTACTACTGCAGTATTAAGTTGGAGGAGCGCGGGCGTAGTAATAAAAAAAGTTTTGTATATTTTTTTAACTTTTTCCATTAGAGCGGATTCTCCAGAGTGAGGCGGCGGTCGGTCGCGTGAGAATGAGCAATTTCCTGCCCACCGCCGCGATTTCGATCCGACTTCCCGTCTGGGCAGCGATTTTAAAATTTATAGGATCAGTTTACATGAAATTGAAAATAAGAACAAGGATGCTGATAAAGCAGGTCACAAGAGTTGACAAAGAAAATCGGTGCTTTTTTATGCCAGGTTTCTAAATAATCCTAAAATTATTTTAAATGTTTGTTGATTAATATAACAGACACGTGCGCGCACTTACACACACACGCGCGCACACACACACACGCACGCACGCACGCACGCACGCACGCAGGCACGCACGCACACAGGCACGCACGCACGCACGCACGCACGCACGCACGCACGCACGCACGCACGCACGCACGCACGCACGCACGCACGCACGCACGATAATCTACCACTTTTTTAATGTAGTCAATTTGATAACAATCAGTACAATAAATTTAATGTAGTAATTAAATGAATTAGTGGAGAATCATTTATTTTCGTTTACTTATTGTTTATTCAAAAGTAAAATAGTTTACAAAAAAATACAAAACACAGCGAATGAAATCCACAAAAGATTTATGTATCGCTGTCATGACATGTTGTAAGGCGTCTAACAAAAAAATTATATCAATAAAATATGCACTTTTTATTAATTTATTTTTATTACTTTCATGTGATAAAAACACTTGTGACGTTTGATCACATTTGACCATAATAAACCAATTTGCATTGCGGTGGAATGGAATGAAAGCGAATTTTTGTAACGGTATTGTATACATAGCATAATGAACTTTATGGTCAATTGTGTAACGTACAAACTAAATCCTTACCTATTTCTACTGCCAAACAGTAATGTCCTGTGTTCCGGTTTCGAACGGTAGTGGTGCTGGTGAAATTACAGGCACATGAGACTTGTCAACATACGTCTCAGGGAGACAGGCGTGCAGCTTACTATCTGACGCACGACTTGTTCGTCCCGTCACTTGATATTATAAAAAAAAACTCACACTCTTCAGGAAATATCCTTAGGTGTACCATATGTTTTTGTAAGAGCGTTATTTAATAGTACATATCTAAACCATTTCATCTAGAAAAATAGTTTTTCCCGCTTAATCTCCGGTGACTCTCCTTAGCATATTGTTATGTTTTCTTTGTCACATGTATGTCACAATACGTTTGTGAGTGAAGTGAGTAATAATCTAACTCACCACATAGCAAGCCTGTAACGCACGCGCGATCTCAATTACATTAAGTACTTGCTCTATAAAATTACGAATAAAATTATTATATCCAGCGTCTTCACGGCCGTCATGGCGTTTTTCGGTCACGCGCTACGAGTAATCCCAAAAGTTACATGTTTATATGTATACCTACCTATAAACCTGTTCACGTCATAATAATCTTTGTGTAGCAAGTATATTTCCCCAGGCCGAGTTTAAGTAACAAATGAAATCCACCGATAGCGGCGAGGCGCGAGGCAAGTTGATTGCGAATTGCGTCGTAAAGGTCGCCTCACATTGTCGCAGACGTGATACGATGCATTCAAATTATACACAACATAAACCTTATTGTCTACAAGAAAAGGCTATATATTTACCAAAGAATGAAAAAGAATCTAGAATATAAGAACATATATAGTATTTGCATGTGAAATCTACAAATTGCTTAAAATCGACCATTCATTCGTGAACCAGATTCCACTGACACATGTTTATCTTACTAAGTAGATATGAAGTTATACATTGCATTGCAATTTTCAAAGTTCACGCTACACATTCCGACGTCACTCAGCTGTCTGACTTTCAAAGAAATACACCTTATTGTTGAAAATCTAAGCTACACTTTGTGTTCCCCGTGATGGCACGAGCTGCAGACGACAATTTGCGCCGCTGGGTGTGGCACGTCACGGCGCGGCTTTACTCTTTTGTTAGAAGAAATGTATTCTTTATTCGGGAAATAATATGTTCTATATTAAATTGCACAAAGCGTTCCGGCGCGGCAGGCCGGCGTCGTGCGCCAGCGTTTCATGCATCTTCACCGTCGAGGCGATAGTTTGCAATACAAACTGGATATCTTCAAGACCAAAGTGAAGCACCTGACGAGATTGTAATCAAACGCTTGTCTATCTATATTAAAAAATCTGTTTATTGAAATTGCACTCAATATTTTCAGATGCGGACAATGTTGATGTGATCAAAGTGTTGATTGATAACTTGATAAGTAGAGTCATTACTTGTAAAATTGTGGTGTAAACAAGCCTTAAGTCTCGATGGCTCGAGCAATACGCCAGCGGAATAACGAATTCAATTGTGCTAAGTTAGATGCACCTGACCAAAACATTGCTTTTTCAATCCAGCCGTTTGTCTTATTCAATAAGACAATACTGCATTTGCTGCACACGGTTCAGATAAATGATTTTTAGCTATGGAACAGGCTATATAGGGTGAAAGGTTTGATTACTTATACTTCAGTTGGTAATTGCATGCATGATAACAAATTCACGAAAGGAACATTTGGTGTTCTATATGAATTATGCAAGGTTAATCAAATAGCTTATAAAGCTCCAAAGTCGCTCGCTCTTGGTAACTCAAAAAATTAAAATTTCATATTTGAACGGTGGCTATATTAAAAATGTTTGTGGAAATATTAAATTGAAATACTTAACCCTATTCAGCCTTAAACATGACAGTGCATGTATGATGCAGTGGTCCTGTACTTTCGTTCTTCGTACGACATCCGTCCGAAGCAATTACTGTAAACAAATAATTAATACTTGACCAAGTTAAAAGATGCATGATTTTGCTGTGGCTCGTCGTATGCCATATGAAGGAAGGAAGACATTGAATATTCATCTTTATTTTCCCATTGTTAAGGTACAAATTTGTGTTATGCAAATATGGAAACGGGCATCGACGCGCGTCGACGCGCGTGCACCACTTGAGCGCAGTGAGGAGTCAGACGCCGACCACACTGTGATCCGGGCGCCAAGGGTTGTGGTTTAAAAACAGGCCGCGACGCGACGCTTCGACTCTGCGCCAATGTGAGTTGAGCCAAAGAGTGTTGGCCTTGGGCCGCGAAAATATTTTGTATGGCCGGCCTACATTTATTCCTCTCGTGAGTTTGGGTCTAATTTGTGGTTGTCTATGCGTGTGTTCATGACTCTCGCGGTACAGGGTTTTAATAGTGCGAGGCTACGAGTGTGTGCGTTATTATTAAATATATGATTAAGGTTGAATCAATGTTTAAATTTGATAAAATCATTATTCAAGTAAAATAAATGGTCTAAAAGTCAAAACAAAATAAGGCAAAGTCCAAATTGAAAATACACATCACGAACCAAGTACAGAACTCATGACGTGCAGAACATGTTGTAAAGTGTTTGTTGCTATTTGTGAATAGTTAGATTGTATTATTTTGACCTTTTCTTGTACGCAAGTGAATAGTAAGAGAAGTAAGAGAAATAATATCTCACCTTCAGTGTTCACAAAAATTTTCATTAAAATGTCTATTGTAAAGTGCGGGTTTGTCTCGATATGAAAGACTGGAGTAAAAAGTTTAGTAGCAGTAGAGCTCCTTGAGAAAGGCTTCGTCCAAGGAAGTACTGCCACCTTGCCTATTTCTGCCGCCAAGCAGTAATATGAGCATTACTGCGTTTTCGGTTTTGAACGGTGAGGGCGCTGGTGAAATTACAAGCACAGTGGACTAGGCAGTGCCCTTCAGATCTTTGTGATTTAAAACTCTGAGTGACAGTCCAACTGCTATGGACAGGCGTGTCGCTTACCACCAGGCGCACGACTTGTTCGCCCCGCCTCTTGGTGTCATAAAAAAAAGAAAGCACATCAACGTCATTTTCGGTGGCAAAAGTAAAATTGATGTCAAGAGTTTGCCGTATAGTTTTTACTTCTCGTGTGATATCCCCAGTGTCTACCACCAACCTCCAACTAACTAATAATGAATATGAGGTTCTAAGAATACAAATTACTGTTTTGTGATCGACATCCGCCATGTTGTTTCGCCATTAAGTACTCCCATCTCAATCTATGACATTTCTATAACGCACGAATGTAGCTTAATTACTAAGCCGGGCTGATGTAATTAATATAATACCAATACTTCGGTCGTGTTAAATAAAGGTAATGTTTTTGACGACCACTGTGGTCATGTGGCTTGCACACCGGTTTTGAAGCCGCCATCTCTAAGGTTCCGGGTTCGGGGCCCGGCTGGGTCAATGTAGGAAAACTGTTTGTGGTACCGTCGTTGTTTCCGATTTGCATAGCACAAGTGCTTTAGTTGATAATGTTGGGATAGCAGCAACGTATGTAATGTTGTTTAATTACTTATTATGCATGTGTAATAAAACCGGTTATATAAAAGCTGACATTAAATAACAGATTTCCTGTGTCCTGCCAAATATAAGGCAAATAATGCAGTGACAGTTTACTTTTGAAAATAAATATATATATATATATATATATATGTCGAGGTTTCGCGTTTGATACACAATATAAATAAATACTGTTTTGTTTTTTGTTTTTTCAGACAAACAAACGTTTTGGACATAATTAGACATCCAACCATGACCATAGGACCAGCAAAGATCCCGACACGTTGGTTTTTTTGAAAAAATACGTGATTCAGGTCCGAAAAAAAATATAGTTTCATTACCAAGAATAGGTAACAAGTTCAAGGGCCACTGAGCTTTAAATAGCAAAGATCTGAGTGTCATTGCCACGGCGCCCGTCACCCTGAGACATAAGTTGAAAAGTCCTATGTGCCTGTAATTTCACCTTAACCCTTGAAAACCGGAACGCAGTAATGCTTATATTAGTTAGGTAATGTGGCAGTACTTCCCTAGACGAATTCTTTCACAAGGACCTCTACTGCTACTAATAATGGCTGGCGTATTCGAAGTACCTCCAAGATAAATAACCATGTAAAAGCACGATTTTAGTTTCTAGGTTACCAATACCATTTTCTAAATATTACTAACATAAAAAATTGAAAAAACTTTGTTTCCCTGCAAAAACATTGCTTTTGTGGTCAGGACAACGAAAACATGAAATATTTGGTTTTCTCTTTATTTAAAGACAAAAGGGAAACATTGTATTTCAAATGTGTATTGTATATGTATATTCGTGACAATGAACCTAGAAAAGTGTACCTTTCTGAGATTTTGTAAATACCACTACGTTGCTATGTAAATAACGTGCACACACATGAGTGTGTGCGGGGCTATGAAGCCCCGCACTAAGGAGACCCTGTGTCGCGGGTGCCATGAACACACACATTACAAATTACACCCAAAAACTCACGACATAAATAAATGTATAATAGCTTGGTAATTGTTTGGCTACTAAGGCAGTAAATACCACTGTGACAGTCCCAATAGCAAAGTTTCAGGGATCTAGCTACTATTTTCTACATTGCTGCTCAATTCACAGAAACCAATACTCTAATATAATAAGACAAGTATTGTAACTCTACATTTATTTAGCAGCGCCGTTTGTATGTGTGCGTGACAGTGGCGCATTGTGCACACATTCGCATAATTTCACAATGCACTTGCGTTGCACAACACTTGTCGTCACAACGGGCCTTTCATTTACTATGCGAAGAGTGCGTCTGTACACGGCGGGCGGCTGTCGCACACACACACAAGCCGCGCTGTTACTTTGTACGGAGTTACTATACTTCTCTTAGTTTAATATGCCAATACAGTCAAACTAGATTCAGGACATTTTTGAAAATTTACATAGAGGTACTTAGTGATACTAGATGAAAAACATAAAAAACAAAATACTGTAAACTATCTTTACAAAATAAACACTATTAACGAAGTTTAATTTTACCTAGATGGAGATAGTCACATTGAATAACAAATTTTATTGAAGTTAACTATTCTATCTCATTATCTAGAAAACGTTTTGCGTTCCAACGGGCTTCGTTAACGGTGTTCTTAGAAAATTGAGTTGTTTATCAATAGGAATTTCATTCACTTAAATTAATTTTAAAATTGTTAAAGTTTTAGTTTTCGTACATTAACTTCTTGTAGATTTTAAAAATAAGTAGTTAATCTATTTCGAAGCGGTTACACGCTCCATAGTCACTGGTTATCTAGGATACAAGGAACATAGACGTCGTATAAGTGAATTACAGCGCGACTTTTAAATTCTTTTGAAACTTTTTTTTTAATCAGCCTCAGTGGCCAGACAGTTACCATGCCACGCAGAGCTCCCGGGTTCGATTCTCGGGACGGGAGAAATACATGTGTAGCCTACATTTGTTTCACTAGGGAGTTTGGGTGTAATTTGTAGTTACCTATGGGTATGTCCACGGCTCCCGCGATACGGGGTTTCCCTAGTGCGGGGCTAGGAGTGTGTGCCTTATTATTATTATTGTTGGTGTTCTAGCTCTCGTAGGATCGTTAACGTTCGGTGGACTGTATTTGTGCAGGTTCTTGATCTGGATCGATGGGGTTCTTGCTCTTCTCGGGATCAGGATCGTAAATGAAACATTGACTACTAACCACTACCACCTTTATTGCTCAAAATGTTCCTACTTAAGCACTAAATCAACTCTCTCATCTAGTAGAGATGTCGGCGAGTAGGCGGTCAGTGCGGTGCGCGGGGCGCATGGGGCAGCGACTCCGTACGACGCTGTGTGCGGGGTGCGGGGAACGGCGACGCGCTCTCAGTTGGGGCGCGGAGTATGTGGCTCGGTGTCCGTAACAATTATTTTTACTCGCTCCTAGTCCTCGAGATCAGTATAACTGATATAGATTTAATACATGCAGTAACACATAAGTGACACCACTCTTGACTGTAGTTGAGAAAATGTTAGTAGCAGTAGAGCTCCTTATGAAAGAGTTCGTCCAGGGAAGTATCGCCACTTTACGTATTTCTACCACCAACCAGTAATGTCAGTATTACTGTGTTCCGGTTTTGAAGGGGAAGGGTGCTAGTGAAATGACAGGCACATGGGATTTGTCAACTTGTGTCTCAGGGTGACGGGCGCTGTGCCCCTTAAATCTTTGCGATTTAAAGCTCTGAGTAGCACAACAACTGTTATGGACAGATGTGTACACAGACGCGTGGCTTATTCATTCCGTCACTTGATATTATATTTAAAAAAATGGTTTTCCTTTTTTGGGTAGTTTTAAACTAATATTGTCATGTAAAACAGTACCGGTTCACCCTCGCGTCATTCACATTTTAGTGCGTACAAAAACGCCAAAACGGAAGCAAGAAGAAAATCAATTATTAACACCTTTTACTCGAAGACAAACTTAATTTTCGTACATGCATAAACTTCTTGCAGATTCTAAAACTATTTCGAAGTGGTTATATGGTTACGGGTTAATTAAATGATTAACATAATAGATGTCATATCGGGGTAAGAAACTAGTACCCACGAGAGTCTTAAATCTATAAGAAGTAAGTATATTGCAATCCAAAATTTCTCAAGATTTTTAAATGTTTCAAATAGAATTGCGTTGAACGGAATCAACGGCATTTGAAACTTTTTTCATCGAAAACGAATTTTAAAATCAATATTCTCGACAAGTTGGGAAATTTCATCACAGTTGAGAATTGGTAAAAAAGCCCATCCTCGGGTCACAAGTTCGATTCAAAGTTCGATGCAGACATCGAACTGTTCTTGATTGCAACCGCTTCCTTGGAAATTTTCAGTAAATACTGTTGAAAAAACTTTGTAGACGGGACTGCGAACAGGGAATATCGATTTCGTGACTTTAATTTTGAATGCGGTTTTCTTGTATGAAACAATATTAATATCTTTATAATTGTACCTGTAACATTTTTTATATAATATCAAGTGAAGGAACGTACAAGTATTGCGTTTGATTGTAAGCTACACGCCTGTTCAAAACAGATGCAGGGCTTTAAATCGCAAAGATCTTAGGGGCGCTGCCACTGCACCCGTCACCCTGAGACATAAGTTGACAAGTCCCATATTCTTGTAATTTCACCAGCACCCTTTCCGTTCAAAACCGGAACGCAGTTATGCTCATATTATTGCTTGGCGGCAGAAATTGGTAAGGTTAAGGCAGTACTTCCCTGCACGAACTATTTCACAAGGAACTCTATTGCAGCTAAAAAACATAATTGTTAAGTACGGACCTGCTACCATATACAGTCTTGTCTTTGTTTGCTTCTGGTTTTAGTTTTTGTGCACACGTTCTGGGCGAGGCAACGCACCTCTCGTGTATAGGGAATCTTATTCAATCATGTTGGCATTTTCTTTCTTATAAACGCAGGATTATGTACAGCGTATAATGTAGTATACCTATTAGGTATGTGTAATGTTAGACTATTTCGAGTCGATTTATTCTATTGAATATAGCGACATCTCTTGTCAGTTTTTGGTAGCTGTAAAGTTACCTTGCTGAGTGATGAAATTTCCATAATTTTTTCACAGATGGCGCTTCGGCAAAAAAGCCGTTTCAACCCTTTACAAAATCTGCAGCAACCACAGAGAAATTCGTAAAATCTGCTAATTTTGTCTGCAGCTCAGTTGGTAAGTATGGTAGTCCAGTCAGATTATATTTTTCTTTGTGTTTATTCGATATTAGTTTTAATAACATTTTGAGCCGACTTTAATATTGGACTTATTGGTGTACTGCTTACTTCACACTTTGTTTGCAATGGCAACTCTAAGTCTGGCCTGATCTACGATGTGAAGTCTCTAGGCTTATCGATTTCGCGCGACTTCACGACAATATCTTACTTGAAAGCTCGCAAAGAAGCGTGTAGAAGAATCTCTTAAAAAGAGAAAGAATAATGGGTCCCCATTACTATAATATATAAAATAGATAAAATAAAATCAATGTTCTTTTCTCTACACTTTACTAGAGTTGAAGGTTTGTTTTTATTTCTTCCACGTTATTGTGGTACACATTGCAAATTGCCTTTATTAAATGCCATGTAAAGAATTATTATTTATATTCAGTGTAACTACAACAAAACCTACAATATACAAAAACAAAAGTAAAAATAAATTATTTCAAAATCACTTTTCTCTTGAACTTTCCTTGAGTTATACCTAGTCAGATTTCAATGTTCCTCTAATGCACAAAACGTCTAAATGCTTTTCCAGTCAAAAGATCGGTATTTGTCTTTGTGCCGAACTGGCGAACACACAGTGAACAACTCCGTATTCCCGATTAATATTTGCTAAAAGTAGTTTCGTACTTTGCCAACTTTACAGAAGTTCTAAACTTAAACAGACACCGCACTACGTCGTCGCTAATTCCTCAGCGAAACTATATTAAATTAGCATCAACTTCCGAGTCGTACGTCTGGTTTTACCTATTCGTTATAGATTCAATTATTTATTACTTAAAAAAAAGGACTTTGAGAAATTTGAAAAGACCGATTTTAAAACTTCTTCATTCATTTATGTCATATAGCATGATTTTGTGGGGCAACTGTTCAGACATTAAAGTATTTTGACACTACAGAAGAAGTGTATTAGGATATTAACAAACATTAACCAAATGGAATTGTGCTAACCTCATTTCACAAAACACGGCATTCTCACTTTCACGTCAATATACATTTTCGAATCATGTAAATTTATAAGAAAACATAAGAATCTCTATACTGTAATGAATAAATAATCGAAATATAAGTAACCAATCTGAAACTAGTAGCGTCAAGTCCTCATTATATGGTAAATAATTGTAAAATAATTTACCTATTCATATTAGAGACATAAAAAATGACACTATCTTTGAAAAAACATTGAAACAGTATTAATTATAAAAAGTTATTACAATATAAATGAATACATCTGTGATAAATATTTTGAATAATAGAATGAAATACATTAGTAGACTTTTTATTTATAAAATATTTTTATATTATGTTATGAAATCTCCTTTGACATTTAGTTACTAATCTAATGATTGTATTACCTACATTGACTTACAATTATTTGGACGTCGGGTCCGCGCTAAAAAGTGTCCGCACTTGTAAGGTGCTAAAATCGTATACAGAGCGCCAAACTCCGCTTTAGTCTTCATTTGTTCGACTGACAGCGCGATACTGCGATGACATTACAATTTAAATTTCGAATAGGTTGACTTGGGACATGTTTTTCGTGGTTTTTGTATTAGACCCGTCGTCCATTTATTTGTAAGTCAATGATTACCTACTTTTATTTTGTAAGTATGTGTCCTACTCCTATCCTGAAATGTGCGTAATATTATAAAAAATATTATTATTTCGAATGAATTTAACGCATGTATTGGAATTGTTTGAAATATGTATTTTGTTGGTTTAAATTTATTAGTCTAATATAAAAAATCCCTCTGAAATTTGCCATGCCTACAGGGTATCACATAATACTCAACAATAATCTACCAGCTTAAATTGTATTTTGTATGCTTTAACTGTGACATGCAAACAAATTATTTGACTTTGACATTGACTGACCCTTAGCCTACTCCCACATATGTTAGCTTTCACTCGGCCACATCAGGCTGTAAATTTGACATAAACACCTACTCAACTCATTACACTTATTGGACGATCTTGTCCAAAGAAACGAACCACTATAACCAACCACACCACATAAAGAAACCACTCTACTTTTTGTGTGTATTTCAAACAACTATAACTATTGTTTGTATTTTCAGACACCACTTACCCCGTGTCTTTAGAATTCATTCGTCTTCCTGAGGAAACGGCTTGGACAACGGAAGCGTCTATTACGTGGGTCTCGATTGCTGTCGCAATGTATTGCTCACAATTATACTATATATAACTGTACATAAAGAGGGAACGTAGGGCAGTATCAGAAGCAACATGCTGGCAAGCGGCCGAGGAAGTGAAAATATGCTTGTTCAAGGCATACTGCCAAAGTTGTCTGGGGTGCTGTGAGGGCTACTCCGATTATGCAGTGCATCATTTAATATTTCTTACATTATTATGCTCAAGCGGGCAGCTTCGGTGATGCAGCACGTGTGGGACAGCATCAGGGGTCTTCTGAACACCATTCTGGAGCGGGTAGATTACCCAATAGCGAGGCACTGCAATGCATGTCACATGCGTTCCAGTGTGGCGTTCCAATGTTAAATAATTACTTACATTTTATTGTTACTAACACAGGATAAGAAAGTAGTTACTAACAAAATATGAAAATCAGTTTGAAATAAATGGTTATTATTATTATTAAACATTACTCCTGTCTCCCTCAGGGGTAGGCTGAGAGCCTGAGTCTCTACTTACTACCCTCGTGTTTCAAAGCAAGGTCAATTTCACCAAAAAGTCTACATTAAACATTAAGCTCTGCCAGCTCCGCCAATATAAAAGCTGAATTTGAAAGCAGGTGCCAACTTCAATCAAAGTTCCATGAAACTTAGCAGGAAAATATAAGATAAAATATGTTATCAAACTAATCTATAATATAAATCTAGATCGTTTAAAGTAATTAAAAATTTGAGTTGCGTGTAAGAAATAGGTATTAACCATAATGTACGGATTTACATTTTTGTGAATTAATTGATAACACATAATTGATCGAATCGGTGTCTATGCCATACCACACTAAGTTACAGGATTAGCTATGAAAACTGTCACGTTTTCTTTCTGGTAATGACCAGTAGTCGGAATAGGTTGTTCCAAATAAGTAGATAAGTGTCTACAGGGAGTGACATGGAGTGGTTAAAACTACCAAATATTGATTAATTACTTTCCCGGATTTGCTCTAATTGCGGATTTCCGGAAAGACTTTTACTGTGTCGTAAGATAAAACTATTCAGCTGGAAAGCTCATATTAGATTTTACAGTAATTCTAATGGCGCCACATTTGAAATGCAGTAGATAAAAACTAACCTTTCACAAACATAACCATTTCAATTACATTACTTGAAAGTCCAACTTCAGTTTCCTAGGTAAGTAATTTTATCTTACAAAGCAGCAAAACTATTCCCGGAAATCCAGAACTCAAAGAAAGTAATTAATTACATTTGGTGGTTATAACAACTTTATGTCTATCTCCTCATATCTATAGGTAAAGATTTATCTCCTCATTTGGAACAGCTTATTCCGACACTTGCTAATAACATAAGAGAAATATTATAGATTCGCAGTAAGTGCAGGTTGTTTCTCTCAGTCAAAAAAAGTACCGTTGTTCTTTGACTATTGCAGGTCAAAGGAAAACAACCAATTTCCATAAGAAATATTGGGGGGATAGAATCGCTCACTTTTCAAAGATAACAAAGCAAATTGTCCTCCCTCGTATTACGTAGATCAGAGACAAGACAAACGAGGGGCATTCTTAACGTCTATGTCATATTTGTGGTCGATGGGAACGATGCAAAGAAGAATTTATGTCCGCCATTCATATTGCTCCTTGTGGACGCCTCATGCCACCCACCGTCTCTGAAAACGTTTAACGTCGTGCGCTAGATTTATTATGAAATACAGAGCAGTAACAAGTTTACGGTACATTTTTCTATGAAGAATGGTGAGTTCAAGTTTCCTCATATTTACTGCTTTCCCTAAACTTTTTATTAGATAAGTTCTCTGGTGTTTGCCCTTTAGTAGTCCTTTGATTCAATCGATCGACGATTGTGTGGTGATTGGGATACTGCACCCTATATTTTAACGTGAACGTGTATTAAGAGATAATCAATTTAGTAAAGCGCAGACTTTACAAAGTAGATATCTGCTTTTGTTTATTTTCATGTATTTGGGTGTTTACTATTGCACAATATTTAAATCAATTAAAACACCCAACCGTATCCTGAGCCCCTTTTCCGAACGTTACTAGTACTTGCCAATCAGGTTCAAGAACCGGCGAACAATACAAGATCGCCTTCTGCATATTCGTGCTAAAATTGACACAGAAATCCAAATTACCATTAATAATAATAATATAAAATAAAATAAAACAAAAGCGTCCCCAGATGCTGAGTCATGAACGCTTTTGTTTTATTTTATTTTAATTTGAATATTTTAATTTTATTTTTTATAATCGTAATGTTTTACTATCGTGATGCTCATTTTTCTTTGTGAAGTTATTCCACTATGCAAAGATCGAAAACAAAGATAAATTCGAAGTCGAAATTGCCTCTGTATGCCAAACTCGGACCACCGCTCTACTAAGTGAGTTTACGGATTGAGTCAACATACCTTACGAATTTCTTTAAATGTTTGTTACGGATCTTTGTATTGGGGTTATCCGGCTTTTTTAAATTTTTTCTGTTTTCTTTTGTTGCTGTTTCTGTGTAATGAAATTCTTATGTAATTTTCTATAATTGTTTGTAAATTATCTATTTTGAGTGTCAAATAAATTCCAGTCTGTTTTATTTTTTAATGTAAAGCAGTGTTGAAGTTAAATGTATTTTAAGTTCCAAGTCGGTTTTATCTTGGACTATCTCCATTGCCAAACAAATTGTTTCAGTTGGACTGCAAGTTTTAATAAATTCGTCACCCAAAGTTTCTCGCCAAAGCCTTAATTAAGATAACGTCCTTGGTGGGGCAGGATCCAGCGGTGGGTTCTGCGTTGAAAGTTTAGCAGTTAGCTGTTTGTCTTAGACAACTTGGACAGTAGGAGCCGGTAGTCAAACAAACCGGGGTTCTGCCTGACGGCGGTATAAGTCTGGCTTAACGATCAAATTAAATGCTGAGACACGTCCTGTTTTAGTCTCGTCGAAGCAGTATACGACCTCTAATAAAATTTTGTAGGTTCTAGGTACTTATATTTATTGTTCCTAATGCTGTTATGCTAATGTAATTATTCTGTTGTTGCATGAATGCTGCTTACATTTTTAGATCCAAAAAAAATTCAAAGTTGTGTAGTACCATGTAGTATAATAAAAGCAAGTATATCAATATTCACCATGTTCGGCGCAGAAACATTTCGCTTGGTTTGCTACATTATTATTTTATTTGTACCTACAGGTTGTAAACCTAATTTAGAAAAAAAGGGGTCCATTACTGTATTCTGGTGCCATATTGAAATAACCTTTGTTAAATGCAATAAGTTCTTACGTCAGGATATATTATACCAGTGTAGCGGATTGATTTTACGATTATTGAGTATAATTAGAAAATAGAAACGAAATCCTGAATAATTCTGATTTTGGGGCATTCTTGTTCAAATTACACTTACACTTGTTAAAACAATGTGTAATATACATATATATTATGGTAATATCTCACTAACATCAAGGGTATATCAACAAGAAAATACATAAGTAATATCAATAAATCACTTAAGAAGACTTATGCAAGCAGACACGAATACACAAGTTGACAGGTGTGCATACAGTAGCGATCTAAGTTTATACGGCTTTTCCTACTAAGTTTCATATTAACGCTGTAGCTTAAATATCATAGTAAGACGCAAACTTGTGCCTGCTCAGGCTGGGTACCTGCTGACAATTTCAATAACTAACTTAGTTATAACCTGCCACTTTATATACTCACTGGCAACAAAATCGGACAGCGAAAATAATTTGATTTTTTCTTTTACATTTCTCTTTTACAAGCTGTATTTGGTTTTCACCTAAAAATTAACTGAATAACATATTTTTATAACATGCTTTTTAAAAGCTATGGTAGTGGATGAACGGATGCTTTTGAATTGAGAGGTCAAGTCTTCGAATCATTTACGCTACGTACATTTATTTAAGTATGTTTAGTGGCAATATCTCTCGCTAACGGTGAAGATGGGCAAAGCCGTGAGAAATTGTATACCGTCCCAATGTTCGCTAGCTCGTTATCTTATAATAATAGTTTGCACTTTCTAAACACAACTGTGTAAATGTGATCTTGCACTTTCTGTGATATCTACTATGGGAATAAAGGGAATAAAACCTCCGAAAAGGAAATTAAAAATTATCTTTAATAGCAGTAGAGCTCATAGTTTCCGACTTAAAGGGTAACTCACGTGCCCTGCGCGACTCTTCGCCTTAGGCTCTAAGGCCTAAGACGCGCTAGCTGCGCACAAGACGGCCACACACCACCGGCGCAGATGAACATGTCCGTCTAGCACTGGCAAGTCTATACCCAGACTCTGGGTCAGTCAGAGACGCCCGTGAAGACGTATCACTGGCGGAGGGCTTGGTCCGGACGCCTGCCGCACCTTGGTCTTACCGGGAAGCCCATAGCCTCCCCGGAACTCCCTATCTTTCGGGTCGGTAGATAGGGACGTGAAGATTTTACAGTTAAACTTAAACTGTAAACTTTAGCAATAGCCCGTCAGTAAATGTTATTATGAAAGTACACGACTGTTTATTTAGGCGCCAATTTATTGGGGCGCTTGTATTAAGTAATAAATTTATTTATTTGTTGTAAAATCGATCGATTAAAATTAAATGTATAGTAAAGGTTTAGCAAGTTTTCAGATGTAAAGTATCTGAATCTGTCATGGTTAAGCGATTTGCTTGATTAGTAGAATATCCGTTTTTCAACGCAAACTAAAGCTAAGTCTGATGTAAAAACATTTTTCTTTGTCGAAAAAGTGCCAGCGAGCTGACTCAGCATTTTATTTATGTCTAAATTTCCTTAGACGCGGGTTAGCTTGCTGGTTATTGATAGATATAAGCATAACAAAAACAAAATACTTGTCATAATGTCTTTCATTAATTAGGCCCGTATAAATTACTCTACCTGTACATGAGTACAGGATGGATAATTAAATATTTTTTGAGTGAGGGTATATAAAATAAATCATACATATTATCAATATCCGTAAATAAAGAAACTAATAATTAAATATGGACTTCAAATATTCAATGACAAATAAAAGTTAATACGAGTTGTGTGTATGTGCGTGTGCTTGAGTGCGTGCTTGGGTTAGTGTGTCATCAACAATTACAAATATTGATTACGTATCTTTGGTGAATTGTCAAAATTTTCGCTTATTAATTAATGACTACAGCTTTATATCGTTATTTATTAAAGTTACATTATAAAATTTGATACTGGACTTAGGAGTTCATTATTAATACAGAAATTATTAATAACGAGCGGTAAATAAAAATTGAAAATATATTTTTTTAAATCCCTCAATAAAAAGTTAACGGCAATTTAAATAATGAATACTCAATGTTATCTGCCACACGTTCATTAATTTCCGCGGCCCAAGGCTGTCGTCCTTAAGCCAACTCCGTTCAAATGAATAACGAATTTGTAATTACGAATTGTTAATGAAACTGGAGCGATACTGATTTTCAAACATAAAGACAGACGTCGACAACTCTGGGGATTTGGCAAATGAGTTTTTTCACATCACCTGTTTATTAAATTGGATATGTGAAAAAGGAGAATCTACCAGTGTACGTACACAGAAAAAAAGGAATTCTACTAATAAGAAAGAGCAATTTCTCAAAATATTTACTAATTCTGAAAAAATATTTATTAAAAGTAATAAAATATTGTCATTACAAAAATACTGCTTATCTTTTTCAAATACACTTTTACTCTTAACTTTATTCTAACTTTTAGACAAATACCTTCACTTCAAGATTTTATTTCATTTTCAATCAAATAATTGGACATTACTTACATCAAGAAATTTTTACCTCTTAGATCAAATTTAAATAATCTTAATTGGATTAAAAATTTCTTGGGTGCATAATATGAAAATATATTCTTAATCTCGTTGTATTCTGAAACGTGCTATCGTTTTATTAACTTAAATAGTATAAAGTCATCTCATATATTTTGAATTGTTAGTGCTTTCTGCCTCTGTAGCATTTATATGGCACTAAACGGTACTCAAGTATTTGAGACGATTCCGAATTTTGTCTTTTTCTAAGTAGTCTGTTTTTACCGTATACTGAAATGAGGGGTTCTACGACCTCGCCGGCGAGGACGGGTGGTTCGTGTGGAGATGGACTGATTTGCGATCTGGTTGGCCTTCAAAGTGGCGAGAGTGATAGATAGATTGCCCTTGGCCGACGGGTCCTACGTACGAGGCCGTAATTGGAGGCAGCCACCACGAGGGGGTTGGGGTGGTGAGAAGCATAGTCGAAGTATTTCCTCGATGCCTGTTTCATGAACTGGGCTATTGTGGGGAACCGTAACTCTATGTGGAGGTTAGCGTTGCGCAGGTACCACGGGGCACCCGTCGCGTTGCGCATGAATCTATTTTAGAGAGCCTGCAGGCAGTGTATGATAGCGGGATTTGCCTGTGCGAATGTGACGTCGACGTACATCATAATTGGGCGGATGCAGGTCGTGTACAGTCTAACCTTATTACGAATGGAGAGTTTACTATACTTGTTGAGAAGGGGTGAAAGCGGCTCATTACAAAGTGGGCGCGATCGCGGACGGTTTTCACATGTGCTTTGAATGACAGCTTCCTATCCAACGTAACTCCTAGGTATTTGACCGTGTACTCCCAAGGGATTGGGTGGCCGACGAGCGAAATCGGGGTTAAGTTTTTTACCCTACGACTGGACAGATTATTTCTCGTGAAGAATACCACCGCGCTTTTGGTCGGGATTGACTTCGGTTCTCCATCTGCGAAACCACTCGCCTAGGCGTGTGATTGCGAATTGGAGAGCTACGGGACCTAATTTGGAACTGCGCGCCGAATAATAGAGTGCAGTGTCGGGCAAAGAGGGCGAGATTTACAGACTGATACTTCGGAATATTGCTAGTGTACAGGGAGAACAATATAGAAGTGTGGCGAGAGGACGGAGCGTTGCGGGACTCCGGCTGTTATGGGGTGAGGGGAAGACAGTGCGCCTTCGACTCGGCAGCGGAAAGAGCGATTCGACATCAGTCTCTGATGATGTGCACGAGACGTTCAGGCATGCCGAGATTGTACAGCTTGTAAAGTAAGCCGTTGTGCCAGACTTTGTCGAAGGCCTTAGCCACATCGAAGAAGAGGGCGCCGGCGGGCATGAAACGGGGACGATCTAAATGTTCAGAGATATGCTCCACTATCCGGTGCACTTGCTGAACGCACGAGTTTCTAGCTCTAAAACCAAACTGTTCGTCGGGGTGGCGATTGTAGGACAATACGTAGTCTCTGAGGCGGACGTAAA
Source organism: Hyposmocoma kahamanoa (assembly GCF_003589595.1). Lineage (NCBI taxonomy): Eukaryota > Metazoa > Arthropoda > Insecta > Lepidoptera > Cosmopterigidae > Hyposmocoma > Hyposmocoma kahamanoa. The sequence goes on from NW_020653780.1 coordinate 311,296, forward strand.
GGATGCGCTCATAGGATTTGCCCATGGTGTTAAGCAAGGAGATGGGATGGTAACTGAACGGCTCAGATAGGTGTTTCCCGGCTTGTGAATACCGATCACCACCGCCTCTTTCCACTTTTGCGGAAAGATGCAGTTGGTCAGAGCGGCGTTAAAAATTGCAGTCAGAAAACAAATGAAGGGGTGCAGAATGTTGTTTAAGCACTTTGTTGGAAATACCGTCAGAGCCGGGGGCTTTAGGTTCTTTATGACCGATCCTACTTCATTTGGGGTAACCGGGGGGAAAGGAGGATCGGAGGTCGGGAGGGTTGCTCGGAGTCCACCTGGAAGAGGTGGGTTGGGTCTACCGGTTCTAAGCTCGGGGAGCACTGGGCTTCAAGGCTGTCAGCCAGGCATTCGGCCTTTTCCTCGTCGTCAAATGCTGGAGTGCGGTTGGGTTGGTTGAGGAGAGGTATTTGGGCAACCGTGCCGGACTTGAGAGAACGGGTTAGTTACCAGAAGGCTTGGTAGGTGGGCTCGAGCTCTTCTAGAAGCTTTTCTCATCGACTTTCATATACGTCGTCCATAAGCGTCTTTACGTTCCTCTGTGAAGCCGCAGCAGCAGGAAACGGTAGTTTTCGTCGGTGAGGTAAGAGTCGTAAGCATGAGTGGCTGCGTTATTTTCCATTAGAAGGACACGACGCACATCCTCCGGTAGGGTCCAGAGATGGTCGTCCGTCGCCGGTAGCCGGGAGCTGTTACAAACGATTTGTATGTGTCGCTTTAGACGGTCAATAGCACAGTTGGCGTCTACAACTGAAGAAGTCTCGTCCAGAATCTGATCTAGGTGTTCAGACTCGAGTATATTGAGGACATGACTCAACTTCTCCCTGTCCAACACCGATTTTAATCTATCTATAGGTGGAGTTTAATCTATCATTGCAGACCGCGCAATAGTTAGCAAACATGGGGGTTCGGGCGCAGGGTTTTAAAAAGGTTTCTTGAATTAACAGACATCGAGTTGGTGGTCTTTGAGGAAGGTTCGAACTTCCTCGCGTTAGTTCAGTAAACCATCCGCGTTGAACAAGCCCAGCTTTAAAGATCAGGGCTTGACTCTACTCCTACTAACTCCATGTTAGTGAGAGAAGGAAGATGCGGAGAATTGGCTCAGAGACTCTACGAGTGAGCTGAACCGCGGCAGAGGTGGGGCGGACGAAAGGCGGGGGCACGGTTGAGCGAGCGGCCGGACAAGCATAGCGGAGCAGGTATCTGGAACACAACCGACTGGGATGAGTGAGTTGCTGCTCGTGCTCTAAGCTGACTTCCCTGTGAAGAACGAGCAAGAAACGCTAGGAATTGGTCTTTCCAAATAAATTTCAATGCATTTTGAATAAAATTTGTGTGGAATCTAGAGCCACGTCGTCTTTCCATACATCTTTAACTAAGTCTTCAATTTTGTAATATGACTTTTCAATTAAAATAGTTTTAATGTAGGTTATAAACTTAGGAAATAATAATCTTAACATATGCCATATCTAATTGTAAAAACGTACACAGTTTCCCATAAAGGAGTCGGTTACCTTGATTAAACGAAATCGTGGTACCATGAGTTTGAACTTAGCTCTAAGGTTAATATTACGGATATCTTCTTTCTATATATATTTTTTCGAGCATACATAATATTTCAGTACATATACTGTGTAGCCACAGTCTTGATACCAGTCTCCTTAAACTTTTCTCTGAAAAAAACTGTAGAACCTGAACGGTACACAGACTGTATCGCTCGTTTTTGTAATAAAATATGGTTTATACGTCTACCGCTTCATCCCACGAGAATTCCGTAGCACATTACACTATGGAAGTAACTAAAGTAAACCAGTCTAGCAGTACTAACATCGGTAAATTCACGTATGCTGACTGCGTATGCAGCGGAGTTTACCAGTCAGGGTAGATATACATGGAACCATTGAAGTTAACTGTCTAAAGTCACTCCCAAGAAGACAGTTTTATTAACAAGGTTTAACTTTTCTCAGTTTCTTTCTATGCTTGGACTAGTCGATTTTACGTTAGGTAATTCAAATTTAACACACTTTGTCTCTTGGCATTAAGCAATAAATTGTTAAAACTACCTTGGAGACGGTATCGTTAATATGGTAATAGTTAACGTCATGTCTATCTGTTTTAAAAATCAAGGATGTGTCGTCAGCAAACATACTATTTCGCAATGGTCCTTTACAAAGGATGGCAGATCATTAATATAAATGAGAAATAAGAAAGGTCCAAGTATTGAGCCCAGCGAAACACCCATTTTTACCGGGCTATGGACACCCATTTTTAATGGAGTGACTTGTTTGGGTTCTAATAGAAGTCACTCCATTTATGTCTACTTTCTGAATTATACGGTTGAGATATGACGAAACAAGTTCCAACGCTGTGCCATCATTTATAATTGCCACCATATGCACCCGATTTCTCAATTACTGCGGAAAATATAACTGTAAGTATTCCATTTTGATCGCGTGCCTACTAGACTACGCCAGGGTATTGATTGCACCCGGACGCAACATGAGCTAGCGTCGAAGTTGAACAAAAATTCCTATGTGCCTTGCTTTTTAAGTGCATACCTTAATAAGGTGTTTTAAATATAAAATCATTATGAATTTCATAAAAATATATTATACATATAGTAACAGGTAGCAACAATACTTTAAAAGTTCAATGAAAAATTTGTTATTACAATACAATTCCATTCATTTAAAAATTAAATTAATTACATAACTATGTTAATCCGCAACGTAAGTTTCGTCAGGAAGACACAAGTATAACTCAGCAACACGCTTAGTCACATAAAAATTAATAATGCTATTCGGATTAGACTTAGCCAATTATTAAACGGACCGTTCTGAATCTTAGCTGTTTCAAACGTTCCTATTACACTAGCAGCATTACCGCGCTGAATGGCCAACGAAAACGTTCGCATTTTTAGTAGTTAGAATAGTATTATAAAGCAATAAGGTAGCCTGTTGTTGTACTTGAGTTTTATTTATGATTTTTTTGTTATGTGTTTCTTCTTATGTGCAATAAAGACAATTTGTTATACATCGACTCATCCGTAGACCTAAGGTCTATGTGCAAGACTACTTGTTCTCAGGACATGAAACATTTCGCTCGTTCTTCTTCGCTGTGGATTTCAGGTAGACCGTTGTTCGATTTTATATTTCCGAAACGAAATAAGTTATATAAATTCTCAAAACACTTTCACATAAGCCTTACTTTGAATAAAGAAATTGTTCTCGTAACGTACTTATTCTCTTTTCGCTATATAATGACATCGGACTCTGTACTTCGGATGAGTCGACATATTGTAACAAGTCAAACTTTAAAATTCCCAATGATATTCCACTTTATCAGAAACTATAAATTACACAAGTCGTTTTGTCGGCACGAAAACTCGAAAAGTCTACTAAACAAACCACATTGTAAATTTTAACTGTGTAAATAAAGTTATGGTAAAAGTTGTTCAGTATCCTTTGTAATACTAAAGCTGAATTTATGCGTTCAAAATAAATAAAAGTAGCTACCTAATTTAAATTTTATGAACAATTTTAAACATGTATAGAGAAGGATAACGAGGTTATTATACAAATTATGTGGGTGTCACATAATACTGCGTTTTAGTGTGAATTACGGGAACTATTTTAGTAATATTATGTAGTCAACAGCACTCCGGCCAATTGACATAGAGTTTAATTTAAATCTTAAATGTGACGGGTCGTTGTACAATATAATATCGTCGGTGTTTTGTAGAAAGGGTGAAAGCGCCATTTTGAAAAAAAAAATCCTTGGAGCCATGTTTTAGGTTTTAAAGTCTGTTTTAAAATTCAATCTTAGTTTCAATTACGTTTAAATTTTAAAATGAAATTTAAAACGGGAAGTAAACATTTTAAAACAGTCGTGAAAAACTAAACATTTTTCGAAATGGCGCTTTAGCCCTTGTACAAAACACCGACGAATATAGGAGTGTATTTGACACGTTATTAGTAGTAGGTATGTGACAGAATATTTCAAGACGGTCTGCTGAATATAGACTTAATTACAGTACTTATGTGTACCTTAACTACGTGTGATGTAGACCTTCTGCCGTCCGCCCCGTCTTTTCGCTCAATCGACATCGAACGAATTTTCAACTTTATGCTGATGTTTATTTAGTGAACACCTTTGTATTATTCTTCGTACTTTTAAAATGACGTAAAAAGAAGTGAGTTATAAGTTTGACGTACATATTCAAGTTACATTACCAGCACAAAAGTGCTGGTAATGTAACTTGAATATATACGGGTATAAAGGGATCTATTTTTATGTATGTCTATCTGTCTGTGGCATCATAGCTCCCAAACGATGTACTGATATCAAAGATTTTTTTATTTAAATGATAATTTAATCGGGATGGTTCTTAGCTATGTTAGATAATGTACCTTGGTTACGTACGGGTAACAAGGGGTCTATGTATGTTTGTTTGTCTGTCTGTGGCAGCATAGCTCCCAAACAGAATATCAAAGTGTTTTTTTCTATTTAAACGATAATATTATAATCGGGATGGTTCTTAGCTATATTTGATAATGTAGCTTCATTACGTACGGGTAACAAGGGGTCTATGTACACACATCAAAAAAAGTTTGCGATCACTTCGAAAAACTGAAATCTTTTTTGTTACTGTAGATTATATTATGATTTTTTCTTCTTTTTAGATTCTTTATTTAAAAATAAATTGTTCAATTGTTTTTTCATATAAAAAGGCTTTCAGTCCTAGCTTACGCTCATTCAGAAATCTGATTTAGTCAATTATAAGCGATTCAAGATATTTTTCGCGGAAAGTTGTGATTGAAAAAATGCCAAGAGGATTATCAGAGGTTTTACGAGCTAGAATAGTAACTTTGAGGGAAGAAGGATACACCACGAGAGTAATAGCACGCAGACTTGCTATATCCCAATCCTGTGTCGTGGCTACGTTGCAGAGGTATCACGGAATGGGGAATTTAGCTGACCGACCCCGCAGCGGTCGCCCAACTGTTTTGACAGCTGCCCAAAAGCGCTGTATTAGATTGCTGGCAGCCCGTGATCCAACAATCAACGCCACTAAAATAAAAGCAGAAGTCAGGGCCGCCTCTGGGCTTGAAGTTAGCACGCAGACCGTTCGCAATTGCTTGCACCAGGCTGGATTACGAGCACGGAGGTCTTGGCGAGCTCCGCTCAATTCCCGGCAACGTCAACAACGAAGATTGCAGTGGGCTAGACTTCGGCAAAATGAAGAAGGTGAGGACGAAAACATTTGGCAAAACTGTCTCTTCGTTGACGAATCCCGAATCAGCACTCATCCAGATAACCGACGTGTCCGTGTCTGGAGAAGACCAGGCGACCGTGAAAGACAAAGAACTGCCACTGGAACAGTTCAGCAAGGCGGAAAATCGGTGTCCTTTTGGGGTGGCATTATGATTGGAGCTAGAACGCCTTTGATCCCGTATCGGGGCTTCATGACAGCAGACATGTACAAAGCAGTTGCTATTGATGATATCGTCAGACCATTCCGAGTAAACCATGGGCACCAATTTGTACTGGTCGATGATAATGCGCCCGCACATCGAGCTCAACGAGTCAATGCTGCTCTTCAAGAATACGATATCACACGATTAGACTGGCCTGCCGGCTCGCCCGACTTAAACCCAATAGAGCACGCGTGGGATGCTCTTAAACGAGCAGTATGGAACCGTGAGCCACGTCCCCAGACAGTTCCAGAGCTCAGGGAAGCCGCTATTGAAGAATGGGATAGGTTACCCCAGGAAATGCTGGATAACTTGATCCTCAGCATGCCCAGGAGGATCTTCGCATGTATTCGAGCCAGGGGAGGAGTTATTTTATATTGAATTCACACCTTTTAATAATAAATTGTTGTTTAAGTTTAATTAAACAGTCATTTTCTTTCTATGAAATTTCTATCACTATTACATTATGATTAATGGCTCAATTTTTTAAAATAAATAATAAAAAATAGTTTTATATTTTAATTTCAAACAGGGTATTCCTATTTAAAGAAAGCATACAACATAGATTTTTTTCTTGATAAAGTTAAATTTAAAGAATTATAGAAGCTTATGCTATTGATCGCAAACTTTTTTTGATGTGTGTATATGTGTGTTTGTCTGTCTGTGGCATCATAGATTCTCAAACAGAAGGACTGATATTAAAATGCTTTCTTAAAAAAATATAAGTTAATCGGGCTTGGTTCTTTAGCGTGTTTGGTGAACATCAGTTCAGCTTTACCCAGTTAGTATAGGGATCTCAGTCTCATGAATATTTGTTTTCCTTCAATTGTCGGGTTGCCTAGAGATTTGTTATACCATGGAAATCCGATGACATGCTGCAACCAAAAGCGTTTTTTGTTATTGTACTATGAATCGCATTCTTCACTCTTGAATATAACGTTTATTTATTTTCATTATAAAGTGTAACAAACTTTGCTAATTAACTCAATATTTAAAGCATCAATTGTAAGTTCCTATTAATATTTCATGTTTTTATGTAACATGTTCTATAGGACGTAACGTAGTCATTTAAAATAACGTATTTGTACATCTCGTAGCTTTTTCCTAAAGTAAATAAAGAAAAAAAATTAAATAAAATAATCACAGTAATTATTTCTTTTTAACCGACTTCATAAAAAGGAGGAGTAAATTTGAACGTATTTTTTTGGTATGTTACTTGGCATTTGTGAACCGATTTCAAAGATTATTATTTGTTGGAAAGGGGGTACCTCAGTAGTGGTCCCATTGAAATTTGAATATTCCGCCTCTAAAGGTGGACATACTTCCACTTTCCGTTAACCAATTTTAATAAAGCTTGGCAAAGAGATGTACGTAACTGACATGGCGCTACGCAAAAAAGCCGTTAAAACAAAAATATCTGCAGCAAGCGTATAGGGAAATTAGTAAGGTGTGCTAACTTATTCCATAGCTCAGTTAGGAGGACGGTAGCCCTCGTTAGATGAAAATTTCGCAGGTTCGAATCCAAACGGATCTAAGGAATTTTTCTTTGAGTTTGTTCGATCTATTAATACAACAATAGACCTCCTTGTGAAATAGTTCGTTCAGGAAAGTACTGCCACCTTAATGACTTCTGCTTCGAAGCAATAATGTGAGCATTATTACATACTGGTTTTTAAGGGTAAGGGTGCTGGTGAATTTTTTTTATAATATCATATGATGGGACGGACAAGTCGTGTGCCTGGTGGTAGCGACACGCCTGGCCACAACAGTTGCAGTGCCACTCAGAGCTTTGAATCACAAAGATCTGAGGGGCACTGCGCCGGTCACTTGATAAAAAACGTAATCCGATCTATTTCTTTTCAGTTTCACAAATATTGTCTTCAGTATTAATACTAATAATATTACATTTCCATTGCTTTTCTATCATAATTGAAAAGAAAACGGCGGACTCAACTTTATTCTTATAGATACGATTTCTCCGTTCTGTCAGCAATATTCAAAATGGGGTCCGTGGCGGAAATATTGCCCCGTAGCCTATATGCAAATTGTATTTGAAATGCGGAAAGTTTTCACAAGAGCTCTGAACCTTCAATCGTGAAGGCAAACAGTTTCTATAAGATTAGTCGCGAGATGCTTCTCTAGGAGTCAATATTGACTCTGTCTGGGATCGGCCGCCTCAGCTCAACCATTGCATGAGTCGAAGACGAAAGAAAATATAAAAGAGGAGACGCTATATGCTCTTTTATTTATTTTTGTTGATTTACTACAAAACCAACTGCCATATTATAGTCATTATATTCTATAAACTAGGTGTTCCGTAGGTACAATATTTAAGGGATATGTATTATATTTTAATGGTTAGACGGTAAACCTGATAGTGACCGTCTGCAAATAAATCCTTTACGGCAGTGGGACACAAGGTCTCCTATACCTGGGGCTACGCTGGCTTTTACCTTTCAAAGCAGGGAACACAGACGTGGAACAAATACTCAGGGTGGTTTACTGTAGAAATGGGCAAGGAACGTACCCAGGTGAGTTCTGTTTAAACACTAGCCAAAAATATTGCATTTTTTTAGGAATGATTTGTCGCTATATTTTTTTTTATGAAACTAATAGGGTTGACACGAAAGTGCGAGATATTGCAATTATATAGAGAGTATAGCAGTATCTTGCACCTTATGATGCTTTCGCGCAAATTGCGTCCTGTCTTGCGCCTGTCATGCATGACGGGGAAAACAAGTCGGTCGCCCGGTGGCAAGCGACACGTTTGTGCAGTTGCAGTGTCACAAAATCTGAGGAACACTGTCATTACGACCGTCACTCAGAGACATATGTTGACAAGTCCTATGTGCCTGTAATATCACCAGCACCCTGTTTCCAATACTCACATTACTGTTGGCGGCAGAAATAGATAAAATGGCAATACTTCCTTGGACGACCTCTTGCATTGTTATCGGGTTTGTTATAGTTACATCTCTGCTACAGTTCAATAAATAGTACATGAAATTAATTTAATTTTGTTATAGAATTTGACCACGTACCCAATGTAAACATTCGACATCGGTCAATGGTAGTAGACATGGGTACGAGGATAGCCAAGCTTAAGTGGAGATGGGCGGGACACTTGGCTAGAAGGACGATGGAAGATGGATGAAATCCGTTACTGAATGGTGTCCAAGAGACGCAAAAAGACCAAAAGGTAGACATCAAGGCCATAGTTGGGAACCAATCAATTCACAAGGGACCAAAATGAATGGCGCAACAGAGAAGAGGACAAACAGGCTACTGAGCAGTGCAAATAGACTGAAATGAATAGAATTTAATAAGACATTTAAGTACTTTACTAGCTAATTAACACAATAATTCTTTGTTAAGTAAGTCTGTGATTTCTTTTCATTTATTTAATGTGAATATGGAATGTTACGAAAAGACATTTTTTTGTAAGTAAGTAAAAGGTTATGGATTAAATTTTCAATGAAACTATTGCATTAACCAACCTCTAGTAGAAAGTGTATTAAAAGGAATTGTCACGGCTCCTTTCGACAATTAATGAGTCTACGTCGAAATTCTTTTCTATCTATAAATGTGTGTGTTGCTTGTAACTTAGTGTCTAGTAGAGATTGAAGCATTTTCTAAACCGTTATTGCGTTCTTGAAGTTTACTTGCGGCTTTAAAAAAAGTATTGTGTCATTAGAAATAAATGTTTCCTTAGAAACGTACACATAGTAACCATACCGTTGAAATTGCTGGAGGTCTTGATTCTCCAAAACAATTAAGAAATTCCTCTGTTGCAAAATTGCGACGATTCTTTTATATAAAACTTGACAAATAATCGCATGTATTTGTTTTTTCGAACAAACTAACGAGTTAGCCATAGGATGGATTTGTTTGAAAAAACAATGTACGCAATTATATAATATTTTGATTTGATGCTACGTTTACAACACAAACATCAAATAAATTTAGGGCTTACAACGTTGTCAAAAATGAAAATAAGTCTAAGTAGAGAAAAAATCCAATACAAAGACCCGCAACACGCACGTAGATAAATTCGATACATCTATTGGCTTAATCTGTAGCCCAACTGGTAAAAGTGGTAGCTACGTCGAGACGACAGTCGCTGCTTCGAGTCCAATCGAGTAGAAGGAATTTTTGCTTTGTGCTTGCTCTAACTTTGTATCAACTTTTTTGATGACTTCAGTGGCCTAACGGTGAGCGATGGACGCTGAGGTCCCAGGTTCGGTTCCTTGGGAAACGTACTTTTTTAAATTAGTTCTAATCTGGTTGCTCTGGGAGGTGTCCCAGAGCGAGTTCCGTTGCTCTGATACTCATTAAGAATTCCGTAGTCCGAGACCGGGCAATTGGTCTGATTGTCCGGCACATTAAATAATAATAAACTAGTGGAGTATTTACAAAGTATGTAGTACAAAGTATAACTAGAATCTGAAAGTTGTTGTTTACAACATTTTCACTTTTTCTGTAGTTACAACAAAACGTGATGTCTTCTAAATTATAAAAATGTCACTTTCGACTTTGTGAATTTCCACCGTCGACATTTTTTGATGAGATTACTTTAACTATAACGGGCGACTAGATTATCGAAAATCTTCACATGCCGAGTACACAATTAGCATGGTCATGCGATGGAAGTCGGATAACGAAGCGCGACTCCACTCATCGCATGCAACTTGATTCCAAACCAGACACATTTATTACAAAACCGGCCTTAAAGCTTGCTAGCTTGTACACGAAACTGAACTTTGCGCTACAGGCTCTAGAGCTTTAAAAATGTACAAGTTTATGGTGATAAGGATGAATTTTTATTCACAAAGAATGTTGCACTCGCGTACCCACAACGATGGCAGATACTTGAGAGTACTCCACTTTTGTATACGAAAATGGAAAATTTTTATGACTAACCAAATTTTCAGGCTATGTTTGAAATAAGATTTTATAAATTTTATTTTGCCCATTTCTCGTAAAAGATGAAATACTACTAATGTTGTAATGCTGCTCCTTTTGTCGTAACTAACACATTTGTATTTTGGTAACTTTCGTGATATTGGCACCAACCTTTGAATGTTACCTAAAAGGTTCAATTACGTTGATTTTGCTTAACAATAAAAATACAAAAATTCTTTATTGCCACAACGACACTTTTTTGGACACAGATACATTATTAAGCCAAAAAAATCAATAAACGGTATCCCAAACATGTCAGAGAGCAAAATGAGGTGTCTCAGGTTGTGTTGCCTGGAACCATTTTTTTTAATAACGCACACACTCAACATAGCCCCGCACTAGGGAGACCCCGTATCGCGGGTGCCATGGACACACACATAGACAACCACAAATTATACCCAACTCCCGAGAGAAATAAATGTAGGCCATACAAATATTTCTCCTGGTCCTGGAATCGAACCTGGGACCTCTGCGCGGCGTGGTACCCGTTCGGCCATATATATAATAATTGGAGATCAATTGAATTTAACGAAAAAAAAGAAACAAAAGAAAAAAGAAACAATAAAACTGAAACTAAATAAGATATTAAAAAACATATTAGAGAGGGTTGTAGATCTTGTTTCGGTGATTCCACGTTCATTAGTTATGATAAGAAGGGCTGAATGTTGATCCCAATGATCTTAAGATCTTGGTTGGTCCATAATTATCGTGTTATTCAATATTACTTTGGTGTATTCAATTAATTAAAAACATTAATTATAATATTTTTATTTTCTTATTTGAACGAATTACACTTATATACATATAATAGTATATTATGTATTAAGGGCGGCAAATAGGAAATTACCAACGAGAGTTTGCGAGATTTGTAATTTTTACTGGCCGTGTCGCATAGAATGTTTTTCATCACATTTGCGAGGAAATAGATACAACGATAATTTATTTCTGGTAGAATAAATAGCGCTTCACAACACAACATTTATGGATTTTGCAAATTACAGGTTCTTTGTTTTATTTTTGTTGTCAACAGATTGCCAGCTATTCGCTCGATTGCTATTCTACTCCAAATGTTATAAAAGGCACAGACACACGTGGCCACAATATATTAGATTTAATATAAATTATTTCCAAACTCTAAAAATACTGCAGAATTTGAGTTCACAAAATAAATTTAGTAAATTTAGTTAAATTGCAAATGATAAGTTTGTTTTTATACTTCAGATATACGTTCACATTATTCGAGCATAAAAACTTTTTGCTTAACCTTGAAGGAAAAAATGAATCTACTGAAAAAGCCCGTGTGTATAATTTGGGACATTACGGTCGACTTTGCCTGCATGTCATGACGCTGTTTACGAACAAATGTGATGAAAAATAACATAAAGTACCCAAGTATAATATATTGGCTTGCAATTTACAATGTGACATAAGATGAGATTAATTCGTATTGTGATATTTTCAGTAACTTCCTTTGAACGTATTATTCCAGAGAAATCGCTTTGATCTTGTAATTTCTTTAACACCCTTGTCTTTTCGGACTTAGCTTTAACATATCAGAGTAATAAGCCCAGCTTTAATGCTAAACATTAACGTAAAATATTTAAAATATTTTGTTTACATCAGAGCAAACGTTTGCTTTTCATTACTCGTTTGAAAACACTTTTGCCGCTAATTCAACATAACATGTAAAGCCGTTGCAAACCTGGCTCATTGCAAAGTGTAAATTTAAAAGCAAACACTTTTGTATTCCACAGTTGTAGAATTCGTTGGCATGAAATTATTGACTGGTACAGAGAACCCTGCATTTCAATAACGATGTTTAAAAAATTAAAAAATTTATTTCACTGTTGAGAATTTCAAATAAATTTCGCTCTGTTATTAGTAGTGTTTTGATTTTTCCATGACAAATTTATAAAAGCTTTCTTCTTTAATATGAATGCCTAATGGAATAGAGGATTTTTCTCGCATTTTTAACTAAGTTCGTTTCCATTGAAGGCAACGTTTTAGAACCTCATCACAAAAGGTTGGCTTCACCACTTCCTCCGCATTCTAATGCAAATTTTATTGAAATGCCCGCCCCATTGTTATCACTGGCAACCTCCAAAGGACGACACCGTATTCATATATCTACGCTTCATACTTTTATATTCTCTTTATGATATTATAAAAGAGTGCTTTATTAAAAGAAATAACTCCCGTGGAAACAACAAAAATGTGCGCAAAGAAACTCTCGAAAGAATCTTGTTTTTGGGACTTACAAACTTGTTACAAATAAATGTGCGAAGTTGCTCACACATTTCTACTTTTGTCTGAATTGTACGTGAATTACATTGTAGTTTCAAAGGTCAAAACATTATCATTAGTTAAAACTTGGAACTGGAAACAATTTGTTAAGTCAGTGGGGAAAAAATATGGTTATTTAAGTTACTTTATTTTGAGTATCAGTAGACCTTCTGTGATAGAGTTTGTCCAGGGAAGTACTGCCGCCTTACCTATTGTTGTTGAGTACTCAACGTACTTATTGTTGAGTGTGTACGTTATTTCTGCCACCAAGCAGTAAAGAGAGCATTATTGTGTTCCGGTGTTGAAGGGTGCTGGTGAAATTACAGGCACATGGGACTTGTCAACTTATGTCTTAGGGTGACTGGCGCAGTGGCTTCATCCTCAGATCTTTGTGATTTAAAGCTCTGAGTGGCATTGCAATTGTTATAGACAGGCGTGTCGCTTACCACCAGTCGCACGAATTGCTCGTCCCGTTATTTGGTGTCGTAAAAAAAGCTCTTAAATATTGTAGGTTGATATAAAAAAATGAGGCGAACGTATAGTCAATGTTTATTTTCCACGTCGCGTTGCGTGTCACTGAACTCTGTGTTGCAATGTTGGGCGCTACGTAACAGTGAATAAAATTCAATTAATTTTGTTCTAAAATTGTTGATGCGGAGAGGCTTTTCGGTTATTGTATATTGTCTTTACATTCTGAAAGAATGATACTAAAAATAGAGTTGTTTGTTATTTTGTAGTGCATTGTTTGAGAAAGGCACACGAAGACATTGTACCTTCAGCGAAGGAGCGTATAAGTGGGAAACTTACTTTGTTTGCAGATTTGAACGTGTTTGTTGTTAGATACCAACTTACTCTTGTGCATACTGTGCAATATCTATCTTAGAGGTCGGTACATGTTTATTGAACGTTAAAGTCAAGTATGTAGATAGGTTTTTTTTAATTCTACGTCCATACTAAATATATCGCACCCCTCATGGAAGAATGGCATAAGTGAAGTTACGTCAAAAAGGTTTATTACTCCATTGGATACAGAGTAATATATATATATATACATATATATATAGGTATATTTGAGGAACCCCATATCATAGCGCAAAGGAAATACTTCGGGAGGAAGATCATTCCACACCTTCCAGGTTTGATAATTATAGGTATAAATTAGTTGTTGTAACTTTATCGACTAATATTGTAGAGTAACAGGAATTGGAGAGGATGTGGGTTACATTTTTCTGTATCTAATAGAGCAATAAACATTTTTGAAGTAACTTCACTTATGCCATTCTTCCATGAGGGGTGCGTTATTTTACAAGAAAAGTCGTCCAAAACTGCTACTTTTTTACTTATTAAGGCGGTCTTCCACGGTGTTTGATTTACAGATTTCTTCACACATTCAACAACTACGGATAGCTACGCCCTTTCATGTTAATAATTAACCAATTACAGATAGACAACCCATCAGTGCCCTGCTCATTTTTCGCTATGCATTTATCCATGCACTGCTACAGATGCATTTATGTTAGCAGGGACGAGCCCATTCCTGTATGGTGACGGGATGCGATCTCATGCCAGGGTATAAATCACAGACCACATATTCTTCTATGGTATACAGAAATAATAAAATTCCGAAAAACAAATGACACTGCAGCGAGCTGTTATATTTAATTGTAATACTAAGCTGCTTTGAAATAAGTTACTGAAATAAACAAAACATATATATACAGATTTGATCATATTAGTAAACAATAAAGCAAGCTATATTTCCGAATGATATACTAAACTTTCAAAAAAAATACTAAGTTACTGAAAATACGCATGATTCTATAAAAACATTCCTACCGCTCTGTAAACATCTATTTATATTATCGGTTATAGACTTACTTTTTTCACTGTCAATTTTAATCAAAATAACTATTACTGCTCGGCCCGCGATGGCGGTGCTTCGTACGAACTTCAAACGCGACGCCATCTTGACAATTTTTCTATCGAGCTTTGACTTCAAAGCTATAAATTTCTAAATATTATATAAACACAAATATATTTCTGATTGCAAGCATTGTTATTGTTGTTATAAGAAAGAAATATCAAAATTCACTTGTGATTCATCATCTATTATTATTATGATATAAGGCAAGTAAGTATAGTGGTGGGGGAAATTAATTTCTGTCCAAGAATGACTTCCGCGGTTGTATAAAAAACTAACTATGTAATCTAATAACGTGTGTAGGTCATAATCGTTTATATTCGGAAAGATATGACTATATCATGTATATTTCCATATGATGGAATAAATTTTACGGGCACCAAACTTTATGAAATAAATAAGGTAGCGTTTAAATGTATAACAGGCGATACGTTAAAAATTGCTAACTATAGTTTTCGGTAAAATATAAATTAAGTTGGTAGAGTTAGTATATTACATCGTTAAAACTTTTAGTGTATTTCATTTGATTGTTTCCGCATTTTTACTCACATAAAATTTTCTTATAGCTTACAAAATAACGCAGTGATGTCTATATTTTGAACAACATTTTTTTTATGTCACTTGGACGGTACGAATAAGTCGAACTCTTGGTTTTAAACGATACGCCTGTTCATAAACAATTGCACTGCCACTGCGCCTGTAACCCTGAGACATAAATTGACAAGTCCCACGTGCCTGTTAATTTTACTAGCACCCTTACCCTTCAAAACCGGAATGCAGTAATGCTCACATTAATGTTTGGCGGCAAAAATTGGTAAGGCGGCAGTGCTTTCCTGGACGAACCTTTTCTCAAGGAGCTCTACTGTTACTAAAGATAATTTTTAATTTACTTTTCTGAACTTCTATTGCTACTTTCGGTATAAATACAGACCGTGGAAGGCCACATTTACACAGTTGTGTGTAGAAAGTGCAAAATTTTATTATGAGACACCGAGCTAGCGAACATTGGGACGGTATATGGTAAAGCCGAGAAATTGCTTTGTGCGTCAGGTAGAATATCTATATATATTTTAAATCCATTTTCATAATGAATTTGGTGTTTTTGAGATAGGTCGCGTTTTAAGAAAGCTGTCGATATATCTTTACGTAATATTTCAAGTATTTGGAGGTACATTTTCTGTATATTATTATATTATATAACAGGCTACTGTTTCGGCTGCTCCTATTGTTTAGAAAGAGAGCGACCGTTGTTCGCACTTTCTTGTGCCCTTAGATGGCTACTACAGAGAAGGATTTTTTTAAATTATTTATTTATTCAGGACATTCCACGTAGAAAAACACTACACATTAAATATCGAACATAATAGCTTACAACTAATAGCTTCTATACTTAAGGAACATCACAGCATGCAATGACAACTATATGCTATGAAATATTAACAAAATTATTGTTATTTTAAATTATGCGAATATGTAATTAATTCATATACTTATAAAATCGACATACACAAACTGATTTAAAAATTAAAATATCAAAATATAAATTTCAGAGAATTTGCTAAGTACTATAAAATTAATTGAAATGTAATTTATGTATTTATAATATCACCCAGCCTTCTTTTGTATCTGTTTAACCCAAGACCAATGTCCAAATCATGTGATTTGGAAAGCGAGTTATACGTCCTGTAGAACCTTGACAAAAGAATGAAATGACCGGGGCTCGTTTTTGCACCTGGTACGACAAAAAAGTTGTATACGCTTTCCTGGGCAACCTACAAGGAGTATTGAATAGCAACACATTCAATAACTCAGGTCAATCTAATGAACCGTTAACAACTTTATGTAGGACTATTAAATCAAGTCTCTTTCTACGGTTGACCAAAGAAGTCAAATTGTAATGCTTGAGTCTATGTGACTACCCCGGAAGTCTCCTAGCCCTAAAATCACCATTGAATGAAATATTGAAAATTAATAGTAAAAACAAAAATCTGTCTTTTTCCTACGCGGCCGCTCGATCCAGGCTTGGCGAGGAATAAAGAACAAAAACGAGTCTGTACTTGTTACTGATTGGCTTATCTCTAATTTGAAAAGATGTAACGGATTCTGGACTGTTATTTAAATTAAACTTTACCGTGTTGGAATACTGTTGAAAGTTCAATACCTTTTATTGCTAGTTACGACATTTTGTTTATTTATTTTTGTTTTCTTATCGACATTACATTGAGAATATATTCAATGTGCTGCTATCTAGCGGTAAATAGATGAAAGACGACGAACGATCGGCGTCTTCAAGTAACATGACAGGTTCGAAATGTTTATTTATTTCTCATACCATTGCCTTATAATTATATGGACGTCGGGTCCGCGCTAAAAAGTGTCCGCACTTGTAAGGCGCTAAAATCGTATACAGAGCGCCAAACTCCGCTTTAGTCTTCATTTGTTCTACTGACAGCGCGATACTACGATGACATTACAATTTAAATTTCGAATAGGTTGACTTGGGACATTTTTTTCGTGGTTTTTGTATTAGACCCGTCTCGTCCATTTATTTGTAAGTCAATGTCTCATACATTATTTATTGCTTACTGCACAGAATATTAATTACATCTGCATATAACATATGTATATACCTATTAATTAAGCAATTAAATTAGTTTACACTTATGCTGTTTTATTTGTCTATGTATTCGTTTTATATATCTCGTGTGAATATTTTTGTATATACCAAGTTTCAGGCACATGTTATGTGCGTGAAACTTGAAAAAAAAAATGCATGTATTTGTTTTGATTGTGCTCGAGTCCGAGTGTCACTCATATCGGGCTTGCTGAAAACCAGCGCTGCAGGCTGAAATCTGTCAGCCTGTAGCTAATAGCTGAGCATATCCCGTTTGCGTGTGCCGCGACACGCATTTATTATTACATTTTTAATTTTTTTTTATTTTGTTTTCATCATTATAATTATGTTTTAACTTTTATTGTAAGTACTGTATTTTAGTTTAATGTTTATAACATTGTATTTGAATTTTAAGATCACGTGTGTCTCGGTGCTTACGCAATAAAATATTCTTATTTTTATTCTTATTCATATGCCAAGTGATTTGAAAACGTTTTTGAACACTTTCCAAACGTTTGATGTACACTTCGTAATGTGGAGTCCAAATAACACTGTTGAATTCTAGTCCAATTCTAGTCACTAATGGTTGAAAGAGTTTTATTTTTGATGAAGACTTCTCGAAATCCTTGGCATTGCGCAGTACGAAACACATCATCCTAAAACTCTTGTTTACCGTTTTTATAATATGTGAGTCTAACTTCAAATTTCTGTATACTAAAACCCTCAAGTCCCGAATCTCGTCTACTGTTCTTAATTCCTGTCCATGAGTATTGTATTTGTATAAGTTGTTGAGCTTGTTGCGTGAAAAACGTTTATGATAACATTAACATATAATATTATTTTATTGGAGAACCAACTATATAAATGATTGATAACTTCTTGCAGTAGTTCCAAATCCTTGGAAGACTAAATTGGTTTTATTATTTTTAAGTCATCGGCGAAAACGTATATACTCGACTTTTTTAAACAATTAATTAAGTTGTTAATATATACGTTGAAAAATATAGGACCCAAGTAAGACCCTTGGGGAATCCCAGATAGAGCAGCGAAAGAATTAGATCTTTTTAGTTCCGTTTGATACTACCTTAGAATGCCGACAAGATAAGTACGACTTAATTCATTTGAGCAATGACCCATCAATGCCCGAAAGCGACAATTTATTTAAAAGGATATGATAATCAACTTTATCGAACGCCTTGCTGAAATCAGTATATATGGCGTCCACTGGAAATTCGCTCATCTACTAATTTAGATATACTAAATATAAATAACGCTAAGTTTATAGCAGTTGATTTTGAATGATTCCATTTAGTTCATTCGGCCAAATGAACTAATTCGGTCTTTTAGTTCCTTAGTTCAGTGGGATATGGGAATTGAGAAGGAATAGGAATCGTTTCGGTCTCTGAAGGACACGGAATGAAATGATCCGTATGAACGATTTATTGATTTAAATAGGAATGTTTTATTGTTTTCCCTCTTGGCTATACATTTTGTGTTTTTCGAACTATTAAACGGGTCAATTAGTTTGTTTTTAAATGAAATTTGAACCCACATTTTGGGTGCTCGTCCGGGATTGGAAGGAAAATAGTGAAATTGGAAATTGAAAATTAGCCGGGTGTGCAACGTGGTGTAACGAGGTGGTTACATTTCGTTTTGTAACGGTGACAATTATCGATGGGCGGCCGAAATAACGACGACGACGAGTTTCTGGAGGCTTCTGGAGTGAGACGGTAGCTTTGGAGAAACAGTACCCCGAAGAGATGTCGATGGATAAAGCGTGGCCCGAAATGACGGTAGAGGAGTTTGGAATCGAAAATGTGGCGAAAGCACCGACACTCAAGCTGAGAAAAACGGTGGAGACAACGAAGGCACCAAGATCACCTTCAACAACATCACCAGTACCACCGGTGATGACGGGGCACGAAGTTAGAGATGGCGACAGCTTGTAGACGAGCTCATACAAAAATAAATTCATCAAAGACGTTGACGAAAGCGCGGTGATATTCATCTGGACGACCTTGCAGTAGCTGATTGTGGCGAGGCGCAGTCTGACCGGCACCGTCGCGCTGTAATTAAAAGCAGAATGACCATTCAAACCGTGGAACGATTTAAAAGGCGTGCTGAGCAGAGAATTCCCAGACAGAGTAGATATCAAGGCAATACACGAGTTGATGGCGGCCCGTAAGCAAAAGAAAGACGAAAGTTGCTTGGATTACTTACGATGCGCGATTTAGGCAAGAGAGCTAAAATGCCTGACTATGTCGCAATAAAACATATTGTCGACAGAATACAGGATCTTCAAGATTCTGTATTCTGTCGACAAAATTATGTTGTACGGCGTGACGTCATACGACGACCTAAAGGAGAAAATTAAGATAGACAACGTTAGAGCTGTAAGGTGTTTAATTTCCTTCATACGATCCAACATATATTTATTTCAAAATACATACATATTTGTTGTATTTAAATATGTTATTTTATATATGTTTCAATATGCATATGCATAGCATATACATATCTACACATGGTGTATGTGTTAAATTTGATAAAGAAAACAAAAGTAGATATGAAATAAGTTTATTGTATACTTATAAGTTTATATTTGAGTCATAAAAGCGGTGCCATAGTTTTACCGTCAATCTCACTCGAACTTGTACTAAAAGCAATGATAGTCCACTTATTGTCTCGTTCACACCGTCTCGCCTAGCGTTTATGAACTGAAAGAATGAAAGAACTAAAAAGACAGGTGAACTATTAATATAGTGCTCAAGGAATTAATTCCTTTCGGTCATTGATAGGAATTCATTCCTAGCAATTCTTAGTTCATGAATTTGTCAAGCGTAATGGTTACAAGAGATAAATAATTGGTACACTTTCGCAAACAATGGCTATAGCAATGGCAGGACACCTCGACTCGACTTTTTCTCCCACCTCGAGAGATCAATGTTGCATCTTTTCAGAACGTCCTTGTTCACACAACATCTGGCCGCCTTGTTTCCGCTTGCCGCTCTGGAGTTCAGAAAAGAAGATACGCTTTGCGACCCGCGATACAGACATGCGCGTGACATGTCCACACCAAGATAACTGACCCCGCATTAGATATCCTTCTAGGCCAAAGACATTGTCTGTATATGTATTTACAAATAGTATATATATACTATAGGAAGAAACGGTAGAGTTTCAAAAATTAAAATCTTATAAATTACATTAATAAATTTACTGCTAATAATGCTTCTCATATCTATTGCTGATTGTCGTTTAAATGGAAAAAGTAATTAAGATAATTTAATTAAATATGTACATAGATATCTACGTAAAACAGCAAATAGATTAGATATCGTACAAGGGCATATACTATTGATTTTTTACTGGTATCCGTTTGCGATAATTTTTTTTTATGATATCAAGTGATGGGACGAGAGATGGAAAGCGCCCGAGTTTTAACCCGGTGCTTTGTTAACACCGGGTTTAAATCGGTTAAAAGCCTATTAACACCCGAATGTGAGGGCAAAAACTATTTACAATTAATTTTTTTTCATTTAAATTTGTTGTAAATCGAGTATTGTTCAAATTTAATGGTATTGTTGCTACTTCCTGATGTAGACAATTCGATTTGCTTTTCCAATGGATCGATTCGCATGATCGATCCAAAAAATCGTTAGATTGAACTTGAATTGATTTGCATAAACTTGATCGCAATGTGCATAATTAGTGGTGAGAATGCACAGGATTGGTTTTGCACATTGACACAAGGTGGGTTTGTGGATTTGCCTTGTTTTCGTCTAAAATTACATCTACATCGAAATTTGTAATAGGTATGGAATTATGACAAATTTTGAATTCGTCGTTTGCGCCCACGACTTTAGGCAGAATTGGGTGAAAAACCTGGCGCTTTAGGTTAATCCCGATTAACATCCGAGCGAGTTGATTGGGTCGATTTAACCCCACTGCACACCTCTGGACGGGACGAACAAGTGGTCCTAGCGGTAAGCGACAACCTGCTCTTATCAGTTGCAGTACCGGTTTAAATTGGCAAAGGTCTGAGGGCACTGTGTAATTCACCAGCACCCTTATCTACCTTGCAAAACCGAAAACGGTAATACTCACATTACTGACGGTAAAATTAGGTAAGCTGTCAGTATTTCCCTGGACGACGTCTTGAATATAATTATATAATAATTAATCCTAAATTGTGTGTACACAAAGGAAGTCTTAATTTCCTTTGTATAAAATTCATGAGTTTAAGATGCTCAAAGACATTCAAGAGTCATAGCCTATATTTAACTAATGCGACTTTTGTTTATACATTGTGTGTTTTGGAATCTATGAATGTACCTATGATTTTTTTCCATGCTTCTGTTTTGTTTCAAAAGACATTTATTATATCATTATTAAGGCTTTGGTATCTGTCTACCGCAAAGGGAAATATAACTAACATTATTGCTACTTATTACGTTCACGATTTCGGTGGCGCAGCGGTTACATTGTGGGCGTTAGATGAAGAGGACCCGGGTTTGATTACAGGTAGAACTATTTTTTTTCTCTGTTCTTCTATAAAGATTATTTAGTAAATTACATCATGTCACGTCAATACTCAATCATTTTTTGTCTTTTTTAAATGTTAAGTTGATCTGGAGTGTTTTGCCAAACTGCCTTTGTCAAACGTATTTTGACCCTCGGTAACTCAGTTCACACAGTATAAAGAGATCCCGTGTTTTATTACCGGTAGATCCAGTTTATTGGTTCTGCTCTGGGTGTTCTGGGTGCCCGTTGAATTCCGTTGCTCTGCTACTAAAAGCGTAATTGAATAGGTTTTCTAGCATTATTATTACTATCTACAAAAACATTGTTGCTCAAGTCTGTAGATGAGAGGTAAAGGACTTTAAATCCACATTTTTGAATGTAGATGTCTTTACAATCATTGCGTTAGAATGCTAAAAATAACGCAATGGTAAAATAAATTAAGTCCCTCTCATCACCCCTCAGCCTCAAAGTCTCATTAAGGGCCTCATTTTCTTTAAAACACTCTTGAAACACTCATACTAATAAAAATTACTATTAGGTACTTAAGGTTCTTTACTGTGAGAATGGTTACACACGGCGATTTTTAGCAGCGATGCAAACGCGATGCAAACGCGACGCAAATGCAACGCAAACACGATGCAAATGCGATACAAACGCAATACAAACGTGATGCAATACAGTCGCGCGTGTGTGTAAAGGTAGACGATTACCGACTGCATCGCGTTTGCATTGCTGCTAAATGTCGCCGTGGGTAACCGCTCCTACAAATAGAAATAAAATCTAAACGCACATATATATCAACCTCGGCCAGTCTATTTTAAGATAGCCAGTCTATTTTTAGATAAGATCCATTGGTGCCACATGTGAAACTCCTTGCTAAGGAACTTTCGGTTTGCCTCGCTGAACAAGGCAAGGTGCAAAAATAACACCTGCTCCATATACTTTCAAAAAGGACTTATGTTTTGAACGGGACATTCGTTTTTATTCGCAATGTGAGAGAGTACCTAAACTTGTTTAGTTTTAAAATAGTTTCAGTAAGTAGCAGTAGAGCTCCTTGTGAAAGCGTTCGTCCAATGAAGTACTGCCAATTTGACTTTTTCTGCCGTAAAGCAGTAATGTGAGCATTACCGCGTTCTGGTTATGAAGGGTAAGGATGCTGGCGAAACTAGAGCACATGAGATTTGTGTACTTTGTGTCTCAGGAAGAAACAAAATCAAATTTAATTAATTTTTATTGAATGTCAGGATGTTTTACCAAATATTTAATTCAATATTTTTTTGGAAAATAACTCCACTGTGTGTTATAATTGAAAATGAATTTTAATCCACAAAAACATATTTGGGTTTCTCATAATTACTGTGCGCTGTCAATTGAGAATTTATATTATGAAGAAGTAGGATTTTTTATTCGCAAATTTATGGCTTTACAAAAGATTCTTTTTTGTAGCTGTTATCTTAGAAATGTCTTATCTCGTACAGATTATTTTTTATCATTTATCTTATCCCTTCCTGACAGAGAATCTCAGCTGCATGTTGTATAATTCTACGAAGTTAAAGCTGAATGTATTTACAAATAAGAAAACGTACATGTATATTTTCGGTAGAAGAAACAAAAAGTTTGTCAAATGACATCTATTTGCCAAGTTTTATTGGAATCGATTAATGGAAAGCGAGGGAAATCCAATAAGCATGATTCATCCCCTAATTAGCCACCTTTAGATGCGGAATATTTTCTTCAAATTTGAATGGCACCACTACTAAGGTACACTTTCCAAAAAAAAGAATCATCTAAATCGATACGTAAATGTCGAAATTATCGCGTAACAAAGACACGAAAAAACAGTTATATTTGAAATCAGTTAGAAAGGTCGTTAATAATTTCGAGTTCGTCATAGTATGGGAAATACAATACAATACAATACAATACAAATATTTTTTATTTGTAATAAATATATTATTGCACACGGACAAATACATAATAACAATACAAAAAAGTAAAACATTACAGATACAAGCGGCCTTATTGCTAAATAGCCATCTCTTCTAGATAAACTTCGGGTTACAGGAAAAACAGTAAGATAAAATTATTTGAGGGCGCAACAACACTTATTGCATATATACAAATGTAGAAGAAAATGGTAATAATAAAAATACTAAATAAATAACTAAATAATAATAATAATATTAATAAAATGATAATAAATATAGAAAAATAAAACACAAGTGAATGAAAAGAACTACCAGGAAATTGGAATCTTTATTATTAATGTAACGTTATTTATGAAGATCCCTAGACCGATTACTTTTTACATTGACTTTGTTTTATTATTATTTCTATATGTATACTAATGCATTAAATATATAATGCTAATCTTATTAACTAGAACAAAATTGCAATTTGCAATCGGCACATATAGCGGAACAAAAAGTAAGAGAATAGAAAATAGTAACTGATTGTCACTAATCACAGGTTATCAGTTAACCCGTGACCATGGAGCGTGTAACCGTTCCAAAAATCGGGAAAATAAAAAGAAATTTATATCGTGGTAAGAAACCTGTAATTCGTGATAATTATTTCGTGAATAACCACAAAAACTTTAACATCTATAATATAGAAACGTTTATAATTAAATAAATAAAAATTAGACATAAACTAGTACAGCCATACCTAGCCTGTATTGAAGAAAAAAAAACTAATTAAACAAATTGCATCTCTTTACATTTCGTTTTAATTATATAAATATTTTAAAATTATAGCAGTTTAAAACATTGATTAAATCAAATTTTAATAAAAAAAATCCAGTGAAGTTTACGTCAGTTAAGTATAAGAACGCAATATTAACCTCAAACCACTGATGATTAATGAAAACATTACTGTCGACTAATTTTTAATTTTCAAATTAGACAGAAAATTAAAAAGTTAAATAACCGACCGGACTTTTAAAAATTCACTGCATTAAAAAGTGACGGAACGAACAAGTCGGGCCTCTGTGGTAAAGAACACGTCTTTCCAATGCAGTTCGAGTGCCCACTGAGAGCTTTAAATCGCAAAGATCTGCGGTGCACTGCCACTGCGCCAAGTCACCCTGAAACATAAGTTGACAAGTCCCATGTGCCTTTAATTTTACCAGTATTCTTATCTTCGAACCGGAACGCAGTAATGCTCACGTTAGTATAACAAATATATAGGGTAGCAGTACTTCCCTGGACGCACTCTTTCACATGGGTACTGCTAAAACCGACGCCTACCACCAGGCTTACAACTTGATATCATAAAAAAGTATGTACACGAAGAAACACGACCCCTGCTTGCTATTTCCAGATTTATCATGTAGACGCTTTCCACGACATCCTGCGAAAGATATTCAAACCGGTAAAAAGATATTCTCCGTAATCCTATACCACGTGATAAAAACAGATGTCCATCTGATACGTAAAGATTGGTTACCACCTCCCTAACGTCTGTAAGAACGTTACGAATGTTACTCGTGTACTGAAGGAAAACAAATAAATTCACAGCCAAGAAGTCCTGCTGGGAGCTCTCGTAATTTACTCTATCTCCACTTTTATCTTGTTTCGCTCCGGAGGGAATTTAATATCGCTTATTTGTATGAGCACCTTGGGCTGCAAATAAGCGTGGGTAATCTTCAGAGCCTTTTGTCGATGAGGTTCTTTTAATGCTTTGTGTAACTTTGGGTTTTATTTATTGCCTTATATTTACTGGTACAATAAATTGAACTGCCTTGAAAGTTTAACTAAGGTGTGTCTTTTAATGTCAATAGCTTAAATCGACTTTACCTCTCAGAAATCTCAAGGTTTGTACATAAATCTGTTAAATGATAATTACGATCCAAAGAAAGAAACGACTTTTGTATTTTTGAACTAAATAAAAAAATATATTCTACAAGTCCTATGGTCCTGTAAAGGAAAGACCTGTAAAGGGCTTGAAACGTTGATTTGTTTGAAAAAACAAATACTCACGGTTTAGATCATAGATATAGAAAAAATTAGAACATATTTTTTTATTTAGTTTAAAAATATAAAAACCTACATCGTCTGCTTAAAGGTAAAAATGAGTGATATTTTCCACAAAAGATCTCCAAATTATGTACCAGTTGTAAGAAATTCGCCATCTTTCTGCAGATAAAACTCTTATTAAGTTTATAGCTTTTTTGTTATTGTGCTTCATATACAGAAAGATTTCTTATTTTATGATTCTTACCATTCCTATATAAATTAAACACTTTTTTGGAAAATGTCACTTATGTGGTTTTACCTTTAAACAAACGATTTATAATACATACCTAATACGCAATTTACATAATAAAAAAATAGTTATTTGTTTATTAAAAATTAAGTGACAGGACGAACAAGTCCTGCGTCTGATATACCTGATACGCCTGTCCATAACAGTCATTATGATCACTGTGTCTTTTTTGTGATACCAAATGACAGGGCAAACAGGCCCTGCAACTGGTGGTAAGCGACACGCCTGTCCATAACAGTTGCAGTACCGCTTAGAGCTTTAAATCACAAAGATCTGAGGGGCACTGCTACTGCACCCGACACCCTGAAACATAAGTTGAACACCCTTCGAAAGTGGAAAGCAGTAATGCCACATTATTGCTTGGCAGCAGAAATAGGTAAGGTTACCTATACACAGTGCTTCCCTGGGCGAACTCTTTCACAAGGAGCTCTACTGCTACTAAATTCATTCATTTATAATGCATAATGATTGCAAAAACGCAAGACAAATTAAACTATTAATTTACATTTAATTCACTGATTTAAATCTGCGTAGTTTTGTTTTAAAACTTATTAGAATACCTTAATTTTCAAGAATAACATACAAGGTTACTATTTAAGGTTACAATTACTAAGCAATCACTACATAAACTGTCTCCGTGGCCGAACGGTTGCCATGCCGGACTGCCACGCACAGGTCCTGGGTTCTATTACCAAGCCGGGAGAAATATGAGTATTTTTACATTTATTAGTCTCGTGAGTTTGGGTGTAATTGGTGGTTGTCAATATGTGGTCCATGTCACCCGCGACACAGGTTTTCCCTAGTGCGGGGCTATGAGTGTGTTAAAAAACTGTGACAGGTGGCTGATATTCAGACAGAATAAACTTTTTCTTTACTTTTTGTACTGTTTTTTCCATTGGAAAAGGCAAAGGCACTAATGCGCCATACCGCCAAAACTGAGAGTAATTTCTTTCTTTTAAACATTCGCGACGCTGGGATAAATTAAATAAATTTAATAGGTATAATAGGTAGGTTTGCACACTTACCCATTATCCCAGCTCGAGCTCTATTGCTACTAAAACTTATGTCAATGGGTGACGGGCGCAGTGGCGGAGTACTAGGAGTAGTCAAATCTTTGCTATTTAAAATTCTGAGTGGCATTGGAACTGCTATACGTCCGTCACTTGGCATTACAAAAGAAAGCCTAAAATAGATCTTCAATGCATAAAATAACAAAATATAAAAAAAAAACAAACAAACTACATGGTACGATCGGCGACCTTCTCATTAAAACTACCGTCATTACAGGCCGATTTAAGTAGTACATTACGTTAATAAATCTTTAATAGCAGTAATAGATGGAATCATAAACCTTAAAAATTATTTGTATTATTCAAATTTACTTTCATAATGTTTCCTCGTCAAAAGATTTATTTGGAAAATAATTACTTCCCAAGATAAGGGGTTTATAAAGGTAAATTTATTAGGCACATTCCAAACGGACGCGGCGCACGCAATAACTGAAATTTCCGTCAGTCCATATTTATTTCAATAATGCTGACGAATGAGTTCTATGCGGATTACGGTTTACTTTTTTTACAAAGTTATTGGTACGACGCAAAGCTAAAGTTAACGGAATAAAAAAACAAATAGCTTGTGTAGTTGAAATCTACTTTTAACCCCGATTAGGCGTTTCTATCAACATTCTAAGACCTTACATACAGATAATATGAAATGATTTTAGTAATTTTTAAATGAGAGACGATTAAAGTACCTTTTAAATTTATTTGAAATTGAAGTACCGATTTCTAGAAAACTTTTCGCTGATTACTCCGAATCTGGTATTTTTCATGTTACAATAATTCAATAAATAAAAATATATCAATGTAGATAAAACTTACACCAGTTAACCAGTTGGTAGCATCCGATTGGTTTCTTGATGTTGACGTTTTATTAGTTATATTAATTCTCACTCATTGTGTCTAAAATTAATAGATATTAAACCCTCTTTAATCTCTTAGCAAACTACAACGGGAATAGCGCCCAATGTACATTAGAATTTACCAAGTATAATTACATACTTCAGGACCGAGCAAGCATGTCGGCCATTTCAGTTTTATATGAAAAGTGTATTCTTTCTAGACACCCTATGATCATTTCGACACTGGAAAGGTAAAGTGTCTAGTCTGCATTTGGAAAATATCACAGGAGAGCGCTCTGAAGTGATTTTAACATTATTCTTGAAGAAGGCATTCTTCAAGTTTGTAAATAAAAACATGCGTTCCTGATTTTCTGAATCTACACAATTTGCTATATGGAAAACTAATAATAAAACACAAAATAAATAAAATTAGAAATACGATTATTTTTTTCTTAAAAAAATTACTAAAAAAAATTACTAGTAATATTTTCCAAAAGCACGTTAGACGTTTTGTTTTACCTTTCCATGGTCGAAAGGAATGTATAGCGCTAAATTTGAATGCCATATTTTCATTTTAATTACATACGGCGGGCGTCTACGTGATCATGGGAATGATATTATCTGGGTCTGAATCACTTCGTATGTAATGTATATATCTTGATCTACAATGGGCTCTTTTGAGATTAATCAACTTTTCTTTAACGCGTTTTGATGGTTTTCTCGTCATCGTCTATTTGAAAACGGAACCGATCAAAATAACAAGCCGTAACGGGACCATCGGGGATAGAGACAAATGCCGTATTGGTAGCAGATTTACAACGCGGCTCGCGCCATCTGGCGTTCGTATTTATGAGTTTAATCAGCACGAGTCCCACACAATTCGCCCGCACGGCTGCAGCGGCTGTATAATCGAAATGCAACTCGCTTTAGTGTTTGTGGCGAAAATAGATCTTACATTTACTTGAAATCGTAGATAGGAAAGTCTAGTTCTTTTTAGATTTAAATATAATCTAAAAAATATGCATAATACCACAAGAGACACATTGAATTGAAATTAACTTCGGTATACATGTCGAGGCTTCTGGTGATGATTTTTATAAAATCTTTTAACAAAGTCTTTTGTAAAATCTTTTGCAAAATCTTTTGTAAAATCTTTGACAAAATCTTTTAACAAATCTTTTGTAATTTTTTTAATAAAATATTTATAGTACATTTCATAAAACTTCTTTTATAAAATCTTTTATAAAATATTTTCTAAGATCTTATGCATTGGTCTCTTCATATTATATTTAAATCTACAAAAACTTTTACACTTTCGTATGATTTTTACATTGTAATATTACCTAATCAGTCTAGTACTTTTAAAAAAAAATTCAGATAATAGATAATTATCTATACCTTATCAATAGTCTTGTGAGGCAACTCTTTGTCAAATTATCTTTATATATCTAATTTGTACTATAGGTTGCCTGAATAAGTAACCAAATATGTAGATTAGTCACCAAGATACGAGCAATTGAAAACTTGTGAATTCTTAGTAAAGATATGATTAATATTATGACTTTGAATTCGTACTGTCTTAAAACGCCAATAGTGTGATTTAGTGATGGTCAATTGTCGTGAAATAAAGAACACGTAGAGAAATGACAAAAATAGTTGATGGATGTTGATTGCAAAAGGTTAACGGTATTCTCAAAATATTACGATCGACAAAAGATGACCATAAGTCCACCCTCAGCAATCGACATGCGAGTGATTGGAGGCATCAGAGACGGTGATATCGCACACGAAGTCGTATGTAAACTAAATCTAGTAGCAGTAGAGCTCCATACGAAAGAGTCCGTTCAGGGAGGTACTGCTACTGTCCTTACGTGCACGTATTCAGAGCCCGAACTGTCATGGCAAAATACGCTCTTTATTTAGCGTTTACGTTTTAACTAGCAGTAGAGCTCCTTACGAAAGAGTCCGTTCAGGGAGGTACTGCTACTGTAAGGACGCGTACACGTGTTCAGAGCCCGAACTCTCATGGCAAAATACGCTCTTTATTTAGCGTTTACGTTTTAACTTAAATGACAGGCTGGTTCATCCTTGGTGTACGCGGCGTCCGCGTGGCTTCCACGCGATTGTGTTATTCCGAGGAATTTAAACATTGTTGTCTGGTAAATACTATTCAGATTCGCCATTAATGTACGAGTAACTGTGTGGTAACTGGGCGGTAACCGCGCGGCGGCGGCCGCATGAACACTTTCGCATTATGTAACTGGGCGCTAAGGGTATTGGTGAAATTATGGGCACATGGGACTTGTCACTTTACGAGGTGCGGCTGAAAAATAATCTCATTTGACAGTTTCCAATTAAAAAATGATACTGGCCGCTATCGCGACGTGTTCACTGTTTGTCTTTTTTAAAAATTAGTGACACTCTTTTGTTTATTATGTTTTGCATGGACATTCTTTTTAGTGTGCCGCTTCTCTACGAAGGTTGGCGACAATCGTGGTTATTCTCATTTTTGAAGCTGCCTCTCGAAAGAGGGAACGTGTGCTAAGGCGGAACCAGTCTCTTAGATTCTTAAGCCACAAGGTTGCATGGACATGTCGGAAGAAAAAGCAAAATGTTTAGAAGTGAGCAACTACTTATTTTTTAAAGCTAAATACCCTATATAAAGAATTAAATAAGTGTTTTATTTATTTCTGTTGCAGGAATGTCCAAAAAGAAAAGCAGCTGCGATCGTTTTTTATATAATTAGGCAGATTACTTTGCAGCCGCTCCTCGTATGTCACCGTGTGATGGGCGTAGGGGCAGTGCTTTCTTATCAGGCGTCTCGTTTACCACTGGGCGCCCCGATATGTTCGTCTCGTCACTTGGTAATTATAAATTATAACAAAAGTTTGACTTTTGTCACAATGACATTATTTGACACAAATATGAGAATAAGAATGATTTCATTACACGTATTAATTATAATGAAAATACTTGTCAGTTGTGGATTGATTATGTCTTGAATACAATTGATAATAATTAAAATCAGTACAGAGTACTAAAAAAACCGACCTCAAAAATATGTAGAATTACATTTATTTGCCAAGTTTTTTTGAAAACGGTTACCGGAAAGTGCGTAAACCCGGATTCATCCCCTAGTTCGCCACTATACGGAACTTGACACAGGAGATAATAAAAATCGGTTCTCACTACTCAAAGTATATTGAGAGAGAAAAACGCCTTGAATTAGAGAATAGCAAAATCAACCATTAAAATATTTGCTCCTTATAATAAAATTTTGGCGCTATTTATAAAAATGAATCTTCATGCGTGAACAGCCACTCTTAGTGATGAATGATTTTCTTCAAAATTAAATGGGACCACTATGGAGATACACACAAAAAAGAATTACGAAGGTCGGTGCACAAATACCGGAGTTATCGCGTAACATACATACAAAAAAAAACATACAGTCGAATTGAGAACTTCTTTCCACCTTTTTTGAAGTCTGTTAAAAACTAGACATGCTTTGAAAGAAATTTCAAAATCGTTCTAATTTTTCTTTCGACTGTTTCGACAATATACAATAACATTTTCGGTAATTTTTATAAATATCAAGGTTTTCAACATATTTCGGAATAGAGAAAATATTGCAGCATAACAGAATTGGCCTCCAAATCTTTTTAAGTGTGGCCTTCTTTGAAATTTCTTTTTGTGAGGTTTCTTAATTGAAACCAAGGTAAATTAAAAAAAGCCTTTCTGTTAAAAGCAGCAGAATGGTAAGTTATTCCTCAACAATAAAAAATATTATTCATTTCACGAAAAGCCGTCTGCAAGCAGTATTAGGGCTAGAGAAATAATACTTTCTAGTGAGCGATATGGTTTACCTTGATAAATAAACTTGTTTTTGTTTTTATTGGGCTTTCGTTTCTTTTTACTTCTTTGTTATTCGTAGTAATTTTCCCTAACTTTGTTTTTATTCTTTATTTTATCACTGTTTTAGTGCCAAACCAAGTACGAAGAAAACTCGTATAACCAACTTTGTACGTACCATCATCAACCCATTAACACGTCCCACTGCTGGGTACGAGTCTCCTCTCAGGCGAGGGAGGGCGAGGGAAAGTACGGATTGGGAATTTTACACGTTTTCCGAAGGTTGTGAACCTTCTTGGACGTGCAGGTTTTATCACGTTGTTCTTTTTACAACGAAAAGCTAATGGTAAATTTCAAATTATATTTCGCACATAAATTCCGAAAATGTCAGAGGTACGAGACCGGATTCGAACATATAGCCTCTCGGAAAGTCAAACCATAGGCTATCACAGCAATACAATACTGTATAATAATTATAATTACTTAACTTCTGGTGTAATAGGTTTTTGTGCTCGGTGTATGTTGAATTGGCATGTGATAAATGACCTTAGTGCGTTCCGTATTTTAATGATTAATGTTTCTCATTAATAATCCTGACCGTTCCCATGTTGTTCCACTTGTTCCCGATTTTTTGCAGTAATTAATTGTATTTGCGGCACTGCGCCCGATTTATTTTTACCGCAGCTATAATTAGTCTGCTTGAAAAAAAAAACCGTGGAAAAAATATAATCAAGAACACTGCAGTAATTGCTGTTTGATAATTAGTTTCTTACACTATAATTTCACGGCATTAATTAAGTCTTTTAAACACAATGTTACGTTCCATTTTTATCTTTGATCAGGCCTTAGAATGTTTGTTTAGTTCTTATTTTTAAAAGGTATTAGTAACATTGTTTTCATTTGACTACAGAGAAGTGAAAAATTAATGTACACATACGTAAAGAATGTCTTTCTAGGCTAGTACATTGGTATTCAGGTCTTCCACGGGTGAACCATATACATGGTTGTTTTACATGTTCTCGTAGCGGGTTTTGTGTCTTTATAATAACAGATGCAAAAAGAAGGGAGTTATAGTTTGTCACGCGGGCCACGCGTCATTAAATACAAGACTCGGGCCACATGAATTTTATTTGTAGAATGAGGCAGAAGAGAAGGTAAACAGAAGAAAAGGACGGCTGTAATAATAAAAATAACAGTATAAAACAGGTACAATGATATCAAAACACTTCCTAATAAAATTGCTTACAAAGCATGCGACGAACAGTAAAATGAACTTACCCCAAAAGGACCATATTTTCTACAAATATTACTTATTTTTAACCGATTTCAAAAAAAGAAGACGCCTATGCAGATTTCTCCGTCAATTGCAGATAGAATTAGATTTTTTTGAAAGGGTGCACTCTCGTGGTGGTCCCATTGTTACCAAGTCAGAATCTGATGAGGGGATCCATGGAAATCGAGGATAATCCTCAAATTTTATAAGCATGTCCGGGTACACATACCCATTTCTCCATCAATTGTGAACCGATTTTGAAAATTCTTTTTTTGTTTGAAAGGGGATATGCTAGAGGTGGTCCATGATGCCAAGGAAGTTGTTCCGGGTTCGTTTCGGCCATCACAAATTTAAAAAAAATGTTTTCCGCAAATAAAAGTCACTTTCCACTTGACAAAACACATGTAATCGACAACATAATCACCGTCACCATGACAACCAGAAAAAAAGTATAAAACGCACAAAAGAGTCCGTAACTGTCCTATTGTCACCAAGAAGTCAGAATCTGATTTTTTTCCATCCTCTAATGGGGATCCCGTGGAAACATTGACTTACAATTATATGGACGTCGGGTCCGCGCTAAAAAGTGTCCGCACTTGTAAGGCGCTAAAATCGTATACAGAGCGCGACACTCCGCTTTAGTCTTCATTTGTTCTACGGACAGCGCGATACTGCGATGACATAACAATTTAAATTTCGAATAGGTTGACTTGGGACATTTTTTTCGTGGTTTTTGTATTAGACCCGTCGTCCATTTATTTGTAAGTCAATGCGTGGAAATCAAAAAATACGAGAAGCAAACAATTTGAGATCAGTTTCTTTTTCAATGAAAAAGTTATAATAATATTAGATAGGTTACATGATTTTAATTGAAAACTGGTGAAACTGATCAGAATTCAGGTGAAGACGAGCAGGAGTGCTCGCAAAGGGTGATAAAAAGGTGGGATGATGATGAAAGAGGTCGCATCGTTACAAGTTTGAAGCCTGAAGCCTTTATATATGTAGTTTTTGTCTGTGGCATCATAGCTTCCAAAACTGGATTGACCTTAAAGCAGTTTTTTTCCATTTAATGGCTAATTTAATGATTCATAATTATGTTTACCTACACACATATCATAAACTCTCTATAATGTGTTCAAAAACCGCAAATTACGGCCAGCATAAAGGTAAATAAACAATTTACCTATTATACCGTATTATCATATTATTATTACCATATTATTATCATAATATATTACTCATATTATTACCTATATAGCAAAACATGCTAGAACAAATTTCTTATTTGTGAAAATATTATTATTGCTTCTTATTAACATCGAATTCGATGTTACTATTACATTTAAATTTCGACCATTTCTGAAAAACAAAACAATTTGATTTGACCTCATTTCTAATATCAGTCGAGATGAAGTTTTATTCGAAATGAAAAGTCAATAGCAAACAATTTTGACAATTTCACACATTACTTGATATCGAACGATATGATAGTTGGGGCCAATTCTAGTTTGTGTATGAATTAAAAATAAGAAAATAATAAAAAAATTAATAAAAAATAAGTGAGAAAAGTTTTTATTAGCCGCCATTTCGCCTATCGTAACGTGCAGTTCCTGAACACATCACTGAGAGCTTATAATATGTGTATAGATAAAGCAGCGTTTGTAACTGTACATCATTAGGCATTAAAACACTCGTGATATGTTTTTATATAACTCACCTGTCGGCTCGTTTCATAAACCCCCACTCGTGTTTTAACGCCTTTCATTATGTAACGGTCACATAAACTATTATTTATGAACAGCGGTTCAGCCGTTGAAAGATTTTATTCATTGATTAATTATTGCACGTTATTAATAAACTTTATTGCACATAAAATAGTACGATGGCGGACTTAATGCCGTTAGGCAGTCTCTATCAGTCAACCGGAGAGCTGGGTACAGAGTTAATTAACAGGGGTGCATAACATGACAAATTAACAACAGATAAGATCAATATAAAGAATTATGATATTTAATTTAAACACAACATAACATGCATTATATGTTAGATACATATATTAAGTAACATATAATGTAATATAACGTGTGTTAATATGTATATTTATAGCAGTGTCCGATTAATAGAGCGTTCCACAGTCGTATTGCATGAAGAGTAAATGAGATAGAAACAAAACTAGTGCGGTGAGAAGGAATGGAAAGAGTCAAACTGCAATTATGGGATTATATATATATATATATATATATATACATAATAATAAAGACTGTTTTATTATATTATTATGATAGTCTATGCAGTATGTATCATGGGTCAATGCAACCTGGGTGTAAATAAATAAATTATAAAAAATTACTCCGTTTCGGTTTTCGATGAGTATAAAATGGTGTGAAATTACATGCACTTGGGACTTTTTAACTTATATCTCAGAGTGACAGGGGCAGTAGCAGTACCCCTCAGATCTTTTATTGAAAACACTGAATAGCATTGCAACTGTTATAGTCAGGCATGTCGCTTACCACCAGGTACACGACTTGTTCGTCCCGTCACTTTTTTTTTTAAATCTCATAACCCCGCACAAGGAAGGTCCTGTTTCGCGAGTACCATGGACACACATTGACGAGAGAACTAAATACAAATATTTTTCCCGACCCGGGAATCGAACCCGGGTCCTCTGCATGGCAGACCAGTATGGTAACCGTTACGCCACGAAGGCAATCAAACTTGGTATCATTAAAAGAAAATCTCATATATTAATATTTGATAGTGCCACTAGGTACCACCACAATGTTTGTTTTCAAGATTATTCTGTCCAAATTGTGCACAGTAGAAACCGCTACTGAACTGCAAATGCATTTAGTGTGAGTGGCCATTAATTGCAGAAGCCGAATACAGCAACGTTGGTCACCCTTCAGCTTAACTTACAAATGCAATTGATCTTGGTTGTGTAGCATTAGATTGGGTTTTCGAATATAGCTGTGGCTGTATAACTAATAATGCAGACACGTACAATTCGTAACTATAAGATATTAAGTTTGATTTTCCCCGAAAACTATGCCATAGAGTATAAATCAATTTATTCGTTTTTCTTTCAAAACAATACAGCCTTTGTTGGTAGAAAATCTCGAACCTTAGCCAGAAATATAATATTTTATTCATAGTCAACCTATCGTCGTCAAACTTTAAAGTTGCAATAGTAATTTTATTTCAGGCTGAAGTTAGTTCTTTCTTAAGTATCACCCCTATTTGTTCCATCTGGTACCAAAGCAATATAAAATGTGATACTTGCAATATTAAATAAAATATTAGAATTGCTTTTTTTTACTTTACGTGCAGTCTGTACAGTAAGGACGACAGGTCGACTAAAGTTAAATACTAGTGTCTGTTAACCTTAACGTGGTTTCTGCTCTTATCTACTTATCTGCGGCTCGAGCTAGCAGATCTTATGAACTTCTGTTGGGGCTTGATGAGAATTTTTTTGTTAAGTTTAATCGTCTTTTTTGTTGTAACACCATATGTGAGTACTTATGTATGTTAAAGAAGGTTTTACCACGAAAGTAGACATCCAGTAGGGCTAGCACGACAGGGTGCGACTTGAGCTAGAGCGACATATTGCTATTTTTTTTTTTAATTATTTATTTATTTCAGGCAACTAGGACCCATAGATACATACCTTACAGACTAACATACATATAATATAACAATAAAATAATAAAACAATAACAGAAGTATTAAATAAATACCTTACGGACTAATCATAAATACAATATAACATGATAATATACATATAACACTATTTATTGACACGTATGTACTTCGACGTGTGACGCAACGTGGGTGTCCGGTAGCCGTCCTCGGAAACGCCGGTACATGACACCCTTCGGCCAAAAGTCTTCTCTCATGAAGGTCGACAGGTGTTGAGTTGGTACTCGCACCACAAATGAATTAAAATTCACATTGTGGCGCGACTCCAACCGCTCGACCCTCAGGTTTGCGTTGGCCTTCACTCGCATGTACTCCACAATATCCGCAGACTTGGTGGAGTAATGAAGACGCGACACGTATAACAACGTCGTTGGTACCGCTGGACGCAATAAATGATTCGGGCCAGTCAGGGCGGTGCCACTAAGGTTTCGGCTGGTGTTCTTCTTTTTCTTTTCCACCTTCCTAAAGCCGTCCTCGTCGCACTGATCAACTCGTCTCGGTGGTACTGACGACGCAGCTCCAGATACGAGTTTCTTTTTCGGTTTTCCCTTCATTGGTTGCCTGGGTTGTGGTTGTGGAGTACTAGGTCGGACAGCGGCAGCTATTCTCGCATAGAGATTTTACGCTATATGTCGCTCTCGCTCAAGTTGTGCCTTGTTGTGCTAGACCTACACTGGTGGCCTTTTGCAACATATTCTTTGTTTATGGCCGAAAATGTACAGTTATTTTCTGATCTGCATTTTCCAAGACGATAAAGAATTTGCAGTAATTATAAATTAATGGTTTTTTATTTCGCCTAAACTTTGTTCCATTTTCAAAAGTAGCCTTATTTCATATTTTCTTACTCTATCATCTCAATTAAGGAATGATGATAAGTCAATTTCATCAACCTTCCTAAAATATATTTTAACTTGAGCCTAACAAGAAATACAAGTTGGAAATTATACCGTTTAGGATAATAGGCTTCTTTTAATCTGCCTCGTTGCAGACACGGTTACAAGATAAATGGAAAATTTATGGAAACCCACAAAAGAAATTTTCCTTTCATTCGCGTTATTGAATAGGCGATAAAGCACAAAGGGCTGTAACTGTAAATATTGCTGTAAGTTATCGCTCTGAAGGTACAAGTATGCCAAGGATATTAACCAACGTATATTGAGGAGGTATGCGTCTCGCTACTCTGCCAGTGAAGGCTTCATGTGTTTTTTTTATGGTACCAAGTGACGGGACGAACAAGCGCTGCACCTGGTGGTAAGCGACACGCCTGTTCATAACAGTTGCAGTGCCGCTCGGAGCTTTAAATCACAAAGATCTGAGGGGACCACTGTGCCCATCATCTGGAGACATAAGTTAATAAGTCTCATGTGCCTGTAATTTCACCAGCACCCTCATCCCTCAAATTCGAAACAAGAGATTGTTCATATTACTCCTTGGTGGCAGAAATAGGTAAGGTGGCAGTACTTTGCTGGACGAACTCTTTCACAAGGAGCTCTACTGTTACTACAACTCTGAAAGAAATATTGTGCTCTACTGTTACTACAACTCTGAAAGAAATATTGTGACCTGTACTCTGAAAGAAATATTTTTACCAGTGATATTGTTGACAGTAGTACGGAAACGCGGAGGGGAAATGCTGATATATGCAAAGGTGTTCGCAAACTTGCTCTGATGTAAAAGTTCGAGGTTGCTTTCTTTGATTCGCCAAATTGTTTGTGTAGCAAAGTCGAATGAGAAACGTAAAGGAGAGAAACTTGTGCATTCAACGAGCAAACAAAGCTTAATAACGGTCCAGCTATAATATTCGTTTTGTGTAATTTTGAACAGTTGTTACAGTTATGAGGAAATAAGGTAAAAATAGTTGCAGGTTGTGTAAAAACGTAGAAAATTGATGTTATATAATCTACTTGAAAATATCGAATATCCAATTGCTTATTCGCACCCTTAGTGTAATAAGGTCATATTTGAAATAATTACAACTTTTCAGAAGAGAGGTTTAAAGATTCTACGAACGAATTTAGTAGTTATCTTATTTAAGTTTAAATAGGAGTTATTAAATTTTACATATTATAAATACTTGGTGTCGTTTAGTTCGTATTATTTTTATGACAATCATGTATTATAAACACTTTTGACGTATGACCACATTTGGCTTTATTATACCACCCTCCGTAGTATGCCGTCATGAAAAAACTATTGTATCCACATTTAACAGTAAAATTTTAGTGATAATCAAATTTTATTTTTTTTTAATTTTAATATTTTATTACAACGCCTAACATGGCGAGCGCCGTGACTTTTGTATTATAGCGAGCGGACGTAAAAATTGCGCGCGACAAGCGAGATAAAAAGAAGTAATGAAAGCAAACAAATGGATACATATAAATTATTGGAAAACAATAATTAGAAATAAAAGTAATTAGAACTACGTAAATTATAACTAATATAATGTAAAATATGTAAAAACTGAAACCACATAAACCTTTTTTGCTTCATCGTTTTCGCGGCGATAATTAAACGACAAAGATTGCTATATACGCAATTGCATTTCGTTAACCCTGTTCTTCAAAATGTATAACAATAGGTCATTATCAAATAAACAAAAGAACGAATGACTCTAGTGTGGTATCTTACCGATTCAGTGTTCACAATCAAAATAATAATAGTAATAGCAACAGAACTTTGTCAACTGAAATAAATATGTCACGGGGAGATTTACCATGTACTGCCATGCTACGGCCACAAGAATGACGTGTTAATGTAAGGTTAAGCGATAAAAACTGAAACTGCGCAGTGGTGCAAATAAACAAGAAATAGCATGATTAGAACGTGTTGTAAAAGATATATAACTTAATTCACTCCAAACCCGTGGCTATACTCTGAAAATCAATACCCATAATAAACTAGCTAAAGCTATAAGCTGGCTTAACTGAAACCTAACTCTCATACGCCCATTATGGGTGTTAAAGTCGTGCCCCGTCTACACCATATCTCGTTAAAGCCGGGTTCACATATTGTATTATTTCTTTCTTTGATGCGTGGCACACACGCGTGTAACTCCTATTGGTATGCACAAAAACGCGTCATCGTGTACGCATCGCGTCGTGTCTAAACAGCGAACTCTATCCGTGTCTGTTACGAGGTGTGGAGAATACCATACACCACAATTTAGCATGTAAAAAATGGTTTCGTAGCATTTTGTTACATATTTTACACGCAAGAGCTTCTTCAAGTGTTACTAATTTTGTGAGACCCTTGAAAAATATATCAAATATATCAAAAGTTGTCACTAAAAATCTTTGCTACGGAATGCGACGACGACGGTATTATGTTTAATTCTTGCGTTTGGATCTTTTTCAACAGAAATAATAGGTGCAAGTAAAAGGACTGAGACACACAGTTAAAACCACGGGCAGACCGATAGATTGACTTATGCTTAGTTAACTACGGAACTCCAAAAACTCAAAAAAACCTTAGTGTTCGCAAAGTTAGGTTTCATGATATTATGCACTTGAAACTTAGTCTTGATATGCACACCTCACATATTTATAGCCCGTAAAGCGCATCAGTTGCAGAAGCAACACAGACATGTGCGTGAAATTATCAGTCTCCTTAATGCGCGTTGAAAACAGTCATTACGGAAAAATGTCGCTTTTTCAAATTTAACACTTTTTGTTTTCACAAATTTTAAACGCCATTTTTCGAAATTTGTCTATTTTGTTTAGTGACGGTGTGTTGGTTTTAACGTGTATTGTGGATTTGTTGCGATCGGACAAAATCGTACCCAGAGCATGATAATGTATACAAGAACTACACAAAATTTTATCTAGAACGCGCATATAGTGACGATATGCTGTATGACCCAATAAAGCCAAAAGCAACCTAGCAACCCCATGAAGGATACCGTAATTTTTTGGATAGTGTCGTTTTGCATAATGACTAATATAGCACAGGATTACTGAGTCAGATTTACATAGGAAACATGAAAAACATGAATTAAAGTTATCCTTTTATTTACGATGTTTAAAACTAAATAACGTGCATAATTTGTTTTTAGGAACCCTTTATAACGATGTTGCATAATATAATCTCAGTACAGAGTACTAAAAAAACCGACCTCAAAAGTACGTGGAATTACGTCTATTTGCTAAGTTTTATTGAAATATCGTTAAATTCGTCACTATACAGGACTTGACACTGGAGATAATAAAAATCGGTTCTCACTACTCAACGAATATTGAGAGAAAAACGCCTTGAATTGGTGAAATAGCAAAATCAACCATTAAAATAATTGCTCCTTAAGAAAATTTAGGCACTATTTATAAAAATGAATCTTCATGCGTGAACAGCCACCCTTAGAGGTGGATGATTTTCTTCAAAATGAAATGGGACCACTATGAACCCCATTTCCAACAAAAAAGAATCGTGAAAATCGGTTCACAAATACCGGAGTTATCGCGTAACATACATACAAAAAAAAACACTATCGAATTGAGAACCTCCTCCTTTTTTGAAGTCGGTTAAAAAAAATGTTAATTTACATCAGAAAACTAAGAGGAAAAGTGACAGTAAACGAACTTCTCACAAAATACCTTTACTTTCCCTTTGGACCAGTTATGCCATTGAATTATACCATTAATGGTATAAATTAGAAAAACTTTTTATGGTTATCACTTACCACAATCCAATAAAAGTATGTTTTTGAGTTAGTACAGTACTTTTAAAACTATGTGGATTCCCTTTAATTATAGCTGAAAACGGCATTCAAAAATCTTTTTGCTTCCAAGTCATTGTAAATTATAGTCTTTTTGCAGAAGTGGCCGTTTTGCGAGTTAGTCCTTATGCTGATCAGATAATTTTTAAGATATAGTCGTTATGATATCAATCCTCTGTATTGAGTAAGAAATTGCAGCTATTATATATGCTCATTACTCGAAATCGGATAATTTGCATCGTGTCACTATCATTGTCAGTGTGCGAAATGATATAAGCGTGAACCAGGCACAAGTCATCCATATCCGATGTCTGGGTGTGCATCGATATTGGACAGGGCTCCTAACTAATATTCAAATTAGTGACGTCGTCGGATTATGGTCACGCAGATCAATTTCCGTTGATTACGGCGTCGCAGTATCCGGAGGAAATGGACAACTGAGTATGTGATTATTGTATTGGAGGTCTACGATATTGACATTTAAACCCAAGGGCTTCTTCATTCGTATTAATTGCGTACTATCGTATATATTTTATTGGTATTACATTACATTAATCCTTGTGTACACTACGGTCAAGAATAAATGTTCTAAAATGTCATGTTACTGTAATGAAGGTAGAGATCATTGTCCACCAATCGAATATAAATAATGTCAAAGTCAAAGTCAAAAGTCTCAATAAATATTTTATTTATTGCTTACATTTGTTACACAGATCTTAAAATTTAAATAATACCAACATGACCCTGTTAAGGCACCGCAATTAAAAGTATAATAAATTAAAAATAAACAAAACAAAACTAATAAAATTTAAAAACTAGCAATAAAACAATAATTATAAAGGTATTCTAATTAGGTAAAAAAGGTATGTTAATTATTCTTCAAAAAACTCTTGTAGGCAAAAATTTTTTTATCAAATGCAGTTTAAGCTATTTTGGTAAATAAATTAGTCTGTGATTGGGATAAAATTTCTTTGGGGCTCCTATTTTATCTTTTAAATTTTTAGTATCTACAAAGTATTAATTATCATTTTAATATTATATGAAATGGAACAACGATATATTTTCATGAATTTTGGAAAAAAATCGTTTAAATTTTTTGTAACGTTAATGAAAAACAAAACACGTCAGAAAAATTGCATAACGAATTGAAAACGAAATTTTGCACTTTGCCTTTTTTAAGAATTCAGTTTAGGCTAATAAGAGTCCGGCAAGAATATTTTAAAAAGCAATTAAGCACGGTCAGAATTAAACCGTTTCACTGCTACAGATGCAATTAATTTGGTACTACATCAGACCGAACCGTTTCCTCCTTCATTTCTTTGAATGGTTTCGGAGTTTCCCTATAAAAGGAGCACTTAGTGTCACGCAGGGAATGTTGTGTATAATCTAACCACCGCCTTGTTTACGCCCTAGTTATTCCGTTATTTATGTGAAGTTAACACTTCCATTATATGTACTAATGGAGGAAGCCACTTAACTAGTTTTCTTCTTGAAGGGGAATTGTGTTACAAAGAAAGTTACTTGGGCTGTAATGTCAGTTTTTGTTGCTTTACTTGGTACTCGTAACCAAATAAAATTAAGGTAGAAATTACGGTACAGTCTATAAATTCTGTAATTAACAATTATAAAACAATCTTCCTGGCGTTGCGAAGCTTTAAGAGTGATAAAGTCTCGACTATTCAATTCGCTTGTGCAATCGTCTAGCAGATGGAAAAACTTTGCGGTTTCAATTTCTTGCGCAATTCTGTATGCAGTCCTTAATTCTCCGCCATTTTCATTATTAAGGAAAGATGCTCGTTACCTCCATTTAGCTTTAAAGAAGGCAAAGAAAACAGTTGTTTCAGCTAGAATGAAAATCATAAATCACTCCGTGCCGAGATTGCAGGCGGCGCCGTTTGGTCTATTTCATGCCTTGTGCATATAATAATGGAACCTAGACCAAAGTGCAACGAGATTTATGAGACGCTAAATCAGTTTAAACGAAGATTAGATAAGAATAATGAGATAAATGTTGTAGACATAAATCTATGCAATGACGCCGAAGCCGAAAAACAAAACAAAGCATTGAATTTACACATGAATCATAAATAAGACAGGTAAAAAGAAAAGGAGTTGATTCCGTAACGTTTTGTCGAGGAAAAGGTAAGTGGTTTTTCTCTTACAGATATAAGATTTTGTTCATAATCGTTTATGAAAACTGACGTTCGTAAGTCGTAAATATATTTTAGCTGCTTATTGAATGTCCAAATTTGACGTAGGATAGACCTCTGTCCGTTTCCTGCCAAATTAAGCCCCGCCAGATAGACTGTTTAGTACGAACTGAAGTTATTTCTCTGGACTATTGAAATTTAATTTTCCTTCCTTAATCAGAATGAAGATAAAATCTTTACCAAAACGCAATTTTGGAGCAGTAATGTGAGTATTACTGCGTTGCGGTTTTGAAGGGGAACAGTGCTCGTAAGTGAGACGTGAACAATGACACAGCGAGACAGAGAACGATTGGAGGCATTTGAGATGTGGTGCTGGAGAAGAATAGAGGGAATCAGTTGGACGGAAAGAAAGACCAATGATCAGGTGTTAAGAATAGTGGATGAAAGCAGAAGCTTATTAAAGACAATAAAGAATCGAAAGGGGAAAATGTTCGATCATCTGATGCGTCACGACAGTTTTCTTAGCAGTAATACACCGCAAATCCTGCACTTAAAAAGCACTAATGAAATTTTTGGTGTACTTGGATAAATATGATAATATTCCGTTTGAGTGGTTCCAACGTTTACCATGAAATTACTCCTTAAAGTATAGTTTATAAACAGTTATATTCAGAGTGAACTTAAAATACGCTACTTACGGTATGTTTTCAATAAATAAACACCCAAATCACCAGCCCAAACAATAACACACACGATCGTCGTGACGTATTTTTGAAGATGTTTATTTTTTTTTAAATGACAGACCCAGGCATTAAAAACTTTATGGTTTGCTAGAGTAGTTACCGAAATAGCAATTAATATTAGTTCTTTTACCTGCTATAACTTCGATATCCGATAAATCGGTATAAAATCATCACCGGCACCTCTAGGTGTGGTATGCGTCTACGGCTGCATGTATCGCGTGAGCGGATAATAGAAGGGAAGATCGAAGAAAAGAGAGACAGAGGAAGACCGAGACAAAGTTATTTTGATCAAATAAAGGAAAAAGTTAATGTCGTGTCGTATCTGGAAATGAAAGCTAAAGCACTAAACAGAGAAGATTGGCGATTACTTCACCGACAAGAGCCTAGCTCTTGAATAAGAAGAAGAATAATGCTCGTGAAATCACGGGCACGTGTGACTTGTCAACTTATGTCTCAAGGTGACGGGCGCAGCGGCAGTGCTAAGAGCCACTTGAATCTTTGCGATTTAAAGCACTGAGTGCAACTGCTACCAACGGGCTTATTGCCATCACCCG
Organism: Hyposmocoma kahamanoa; assembly: GCF_003589595.1. NCBI lineage: Eukaryota > Metazoa > Arthropoda > Insecta > Lepidoptera > Cosmopterigidae > Hyposmocoma > Hyposmocoma kahamanoa. The sequence continues at coordinate 356,264 of NW_020653780.1, forward strand.
GCGCCCGGCCCCTTGTTTGGTACAGGACAAATTCTAGATTCGACAGATAGGCTGTACGGCAAAAGACAATTTCGTCTCGTCACGTGGTATTGTAAAAATATATAGCAAAATGTTGACTCAATTTATTATTTGTCACAAAGACATTATTTTGATACAAACATGACATGACGATGATTTCAATACACTCATTTATTATGATAAAATACTTGTCACTTGTGGATTGATTATGTTTTGAATATTTCTGCCGCCAAGCAGTAATGAGAGCATTATTGCGTTCCGGTTCTCAAGGGTAAGGGTGCTGGTGAAATTACAGACACATGGGACTTGTCAACTTACGTCTGAGGATGGCAGTACCCCTCAGATCTTTATGAGTTGAAGCTCTGAATGGCATTGCAACTGTTATGGACAGGCGTGTCGCTTACCACCATGCGCAGGGCTTGTTTGTCCTGCCACTTGGTACCATAAAAAAAAAGGGATTATTTGCAGTGATTATAATAAAAGAACGTATGCCAGTGCCGACAAATATAGTGAATTCCCTGAAAGGTGATAGTAATTTATATTCATTTACCTGGAAAATAACTCTCTATTCACTGGCACCCTTTCATCCCATTCATTCATTAGATACAATTAGGTACATTTTCTTTTCCCTCCATTCTGTTAAATAACATTAGGAACAGGACGACGACGACGTGTCATAATTGCTTACCGTAATGAGGGACCGAACGCGGAGTGGTTACACAATGCCCTGATTTATGGCTTGTCTGTCCCATTGTTGGCTTAATGAGATCGCCCTGTCAGCGCAGTCACACCATAATCGCCAGTATGTACCTATGTAAAGGTAGAGGACAGTTTTAAGATCTCTCTTATCCTAACCTCCTTTGCGTGAACGAATATTAATACGTTATTGTGTTGTGCAGCGAACCGTCTTTTATACATTCAATATGAAGGTTTTAATAACAGTAGACTTCCTTGTGAAAGAGTTATTCATAATTCATAATAATTTGTTGCATAGTCACATGATAATAAAGTGTTAACAATATTTTAAAATTATACTAAGTATATGTGTTACCCTGTAAGTGTGTTTGCAAAATTGAGTGACGCTATACTAGCCACATTTCACAATAATATTACATTAAACATATTTATTACTTGCCAAAGTTGCGGGCAGTAGATGGGTGAGATTAGTACAGGATCATGGTGGATGGCACAAACTACGGGAGGCCTATACCCAGCAGTGGGTGAAGTTGGGATGTGGATGATGATGATATACCTAAAAAACTAAACTATTTGTTTATAAACACATTACACTGCTAATTAATTAAAAAACATTTAAGTAAGCCTTGGATTCGTTGAGGGAAGTACTGCCACCTTTTTTTTTTTTTTTTTTAATATATAATAGACACACGCTTGGCCACAATCTCACCTGATGTTAAGCGACGATGTGACCGACGATGGGACGCGTTTGCCTAAAAAATGCCTATTCACTCTAGCCCTGAATAGCCCCAAATTATACTTTTCGGGAAATACATATGCCGGTAGAGCATTCCATTCCTTTGCCGTACGCATCAGAAAGGAGGAGGCAAAGCGCTTAGTGCGAATAGGTGGAATATCAACGACATAAGAATGGAGTGCTCCGGACCTTCTAGTCGACCGAAGGAGGAACGGTGAGGGCGGAACCAAATTGAAAAGTTCCTGCGCACACTCCCCGAAATGTATCCGATAGAAAACCGACAAGCAGGCTACTTTTCTGCGATGATCGAGATTTTGGAGCTTCGACTCCACAAGAGGATTATTGTTAATAAGTCTCTTTGCTTTACGCTCCACCGAGTCCAAGGCAGCTAACTGGTATTGGGCAGAGCCGTCCCAAAGGTGGCAGCAGTACTCCATACAGGATCGAACTTGTGCTTTATACAGATTTAAAAGCTGTTCAGGTGTGAAGTACCGCCTGACCTTGAAAAGTATGCCTAGTTTTCTGGCAGCAGTTTTTGCCAAGCACTCGATGTATCGCCCAAAGTTGAGGTTGGATGATAAGTCCAGACCAAGTAGCTCAAGGTGGTCCCTTATCGGCACGGATACACCTCGGAAAGTCGGAGTAAGGTGTAGGGGACTCCGTTTTGATGAGAAAAGACACGCCTGTGTTTTAGCCGCATTAAACCTGACCCTGTTAGCATCTCCCCAGTCGGAAGCAGCTTTCAGACTCAGGTTCAACCGGGTGACCATCGCCTCTCGCTTACACCGGATCTCTTCACTGTTGTCTCGGGCGTCTGGCACATAACTCACCGCCACTGTGCTGTCGTCTGCGTACCCAAAGATACCGGGCATCAGCAGCAGGTCGTTGATATGCAGCAAGAATAGAGTGGCGGAGAGGACAGATCCCTGAGGTACACCGGCATTTATACCATGAGGAGCAGACGAGTAACCATCTACAACTACACGGATTGACCTATCCTTCAGAAAATCGCCTATCCATGTGCAAAAGCCAACAGGAATTCCGTAAGCTGGAAGCTTGTTTAACAGGCTATCATGCCAAACCCTATCAAAGGCCTTAGATATGTCGAGAGACACGGCAAGCGATTCACCGCGTTTCTCGACAGCCTCGCTCCATAAATGTGTGGCGTACGCAAGAAGATCCCCAGTAGATCGTCCACGGCGAAAACCATATTGTCGATCACTGAGGAGATCGTTATCTTCGAGGTATCCAAGGAGACGGCTGTTCAATACACGCTCCATAGTCTTACAGAGTATGGAGGTGATTGCGATAGGTCGATAATTAGATGGGTCGGCATGGCTACCTTTCTTAGGTACAGGCTGTACATTTGCAAGCTTCCAGGATTTCGGGAGGCGATACAGGCGAGTCAACACCGGAGACAACTCGGGTGCACAGTTCCGCAGGACAATCGCTGGGACTCCGTCAGGGCCACTGGCTTTGTTGACGTCTAATTTGCGTAAAGCTTTCAACACCTCTTTTTGACGGATAGTGATTTCGGGCATTTCCGAGTCACATCGAGGTAGTGTAGGTGGTGTTTGCAAAGTAGCGTCAAGACGGGAGTTGGAAGCAAAAAGAGAAACAAAAAGATTTGCTTTCTCTTCAGCGGTATGAGCCAGCGATCCGTCATCTCTCATTAAAGGCGGAAGGGATGACCTGCAGAAATTCGCTTCGACCGATTTAGCGAGTGACCAGAATGCTTTACTCCCTGATGGGTATGAAGCTAACCTGACCCCAATACGACTAATATGGCCGAAGCGAGCTTTCCGTATCGCTTTTTTGCAGGATCTAGCGGCTTTATTAAAGGCTTTCTTCAGACGGAGGGTTTCCGGTGCTTTGCGATCTCGAGCATCAGCCCAAGCCTGGTACGCAGATTGCTTTAGCGTTTCCGCAGAAGCACACTCAGCGTTAAACCAAGGGCGAGCTTTGCCGCTGGAGGAGACTTCGAAATACGGAATAGAGTATTCCATAGCCCGAATAATCACCTCAGAGACGGCAGACGCGCAGCACGTCGGATCGTCAGAAGAGAAGCACAGCTGCCGCCAGGGATAAGATGCAAAGAAATGCCGCATCGCATCCCAATCTGCTGACTTGTATCGCCACATCCTCCTAGTAGGTACTTCCCGTACTGAGATCGGGCGGGGAGTAGACAGATACAGATTTCACCAGACAGTGATCGGATGTCCCTAGTGGGGATGAGACCGATACTTGGTAGCGGTCTGGATCGGTTGTCAGCAGAAGATCCAGGCAATTGGCAGTGTGGTCGTCAACGTCCGGTACCCTGGTAGCGCAACTCACCAGCTGGGTGAGGTCTAGCGATAGAGCACATGCCCGCGCCTCTCTTCCAGCGTGGTCGGTTTTTTGGTATGGGAACAACCATTCCTGGTGATGGGCATTAAAGTCCCCCAAAAAGACAAGTTGTGCTTTAGGATACCGTTGTTGGACTGTTTCCGCCGAGCTGCAGAGATGGTTGAACAACCTAGTCGTCTCCGGGTCTCCAGAATGCGACCGATACACACTGGCGTAGACAATTTGTTCCAGTCCAGTGTCTATCGGAACCCACATTACAGAGAGATCGGGGTCTTCAAGGTCACGGAGACGTTTAGAGCAGATGTCATCACGAGCGTAAACGCAGGTACCAGCGCGCTGCTTAAATTTGTGCTCCAGAATGTAACCTGGGTAATGCAGATACGCCGTGTCCGAAGGACATCTAATTTGGGTCTCCGTGAGGAAGAGCATGTGAGGCCTTTCAGTCTCAAGATGGTGGTGGACAGATGAGAGATTGGAGTGCAGACCTCGGATGTTCGAGAGGTGCACTTTAAGTGAAAGGACGTGCATCCGCTGTTTAGCCTTCCTCAATTTTCTTGACCTTTTCATATTAGGGTTAGAGTGAATGGGGAGAGCGAAAGCAGTTGTACGAGACACTACTACTGAAAGTCATGCGGCACATACCCTATATGGTACGCCGATGGGAAACTAGACTGGAGCGCGCGGGGACGCCCGAACCCCCCCGGGAGTGGCCATCGGGTCCTTTCATCCGGTCGCCAACCGGCACGATGGAGCACCCCGGGATTTTTCGCGAGTTGGCGGGGCAGCCTTTCACTGGAGGCTAGTCAGCTAATTGGGCCCCCTACTACCTGCGGTCGGCCAGCGGAGCACCGTGCTTCGGCTCCCGCTACCCTCCGCATCTAGGTTCCCAGCGCAACAACAAGGGAGCCCCGAGATCAACCAAATCAGTGCAGTGCAACTGTACAGACCCTTCACTCTAGAGCGGCTACTCTGGGCGTCAAGCCGGAACACAGCTATAGCTGTTTGGCGGCTAGGCTTCGCCCAGAGGGTGATCACCAGCCACGACCAAGGTCTACCACCGGAGTTTGTAGCTTATTTGGCACCACCCAGGGGTCACGTGTAGGGTCTCGAGGGTACACAGCCTACGGACGCGAGCTACTTAACCCCCACCTTCCTATATCTGCCGCCAAACAATAATGTGTTCCGGTGTTGAATGGTATGGGTGCTGGTGAAATTACAAAGGCACATGGGACTTGTCAACTTATGTCTCAGGGTGACGGGTGCTGTGGCTGTGCCCCTAAGATCTTTGCAATTTAAAGCTCTGAGAGACAATGCAACTTATGGACAGGCGTAAACGTACAGACTTATTTACTTAAATAAAAAATATTTTATGAATGAAACATTTATAGACCCTTTAAAATATTTGTGTATCTTGGAAACGGGATTAATGAACTTCTAAAGGTCTGTTGAGGAAGAAAAATCAGGCGTAAAAATAGTTTATTTACTTATTATTTTTTTATTTAAACAATAATGCTTGTTTAAAATTACTTGGAACTACTGGGAATAAACGATTTATTGTTTATCTAAAAGGATGTCCAACAGCTTAAAACCAAATTAAATATAATAATTCGGCACGTATTGTTCGTCGGTTCTTGAACCTGCATCCCTGACTGTGCTATTGCCGGGAAATGCCGCCTCTCCCATTTAAACATTCAAAATTAATCTTTTGCGCCTTGGGACTATATATAATAACTGAGAGTCAATTACAGATCATCACAAATATGTGTGCCAGACCACACCAATTGCCTGGTCTCAAACTAAGGAATTCCTAGTACTAGGAGTACCAGAGCAACGGAATTATGAAATGAAATGAAATAAGGTTTATTGCATTGAATAGGTTATTACAGGATGGTAGTTATTACATTTGAGTTCATCTATTCAGCCATTATACAAAAGCATGCAAAATTAAATTTTATCTTCTAAGTAGTCATTTACACTATAATATCCTTTTTTAACTAGGTTTTTTTTACAGTTCAGTTGTCATTCTCTTAAATGTCAGATTTTTTATTTCAAGGGTAGTCTATTAGAAATTTTCATGCACATGTAATATGAAATTTTAAGTAGAGTGTAGTTTTAGGTATATTTTCAACAACAAGTCCGTCTGGGTTTCTGGGTGGATTAATTTGTATTGATTTTTTAAATAGTTTTAGATGCTGTTTGACAAATTTACAAACTTCATAAATATACATGGAAGGTAAAGTCAAAATATTTAAATTCTCGAACAGCAGCTTATAAGATTCACATTGCTCGTATATATCTTTTTTGAGTTATAAATGCTCGTTCGACGTAAGTTCCATTACCCCATGTGATTAATCCATAACGCAGAACCGACGCGATGTAGCCGTGGTAAGCGAATAAACAAATTTTTTTAGAGGTAATTTGTCTTAACCCACTAAGTACGTATACAAATCTGTTCATTTTGCTGCAGACGCTGTCAACGTGGTTGGTAAAACTAAGATTTTTATCTATTAATATACCCAAAAATTTAACTGTCTCTAGCTTTTGTAAAATCTTTCCATCATAGTTAATGTTTATATTGATTGGTGTACGTCCTTTTACAGCGAATTGAACATATTTTGTTTTTTTCCAAATTGACGTGTAGATTGTTTACATGCAACCAATCTACCACGGATTTCAGTGTGTCATTGATTTCAGTTTCATAGTGACTGACGTCATTATTATTAATTTATGACTATCGCAATGTCATCTGCAAACATGATACATTTGTGCTTAGTTATTAATGGCAGGTTATTAATATATAGCAAAAATAATAAAGGGCCTAATATACTTCCCTGAGGTTTGGTTTTCCAAACCTATTCAAATCATAATGCTAACAGCATGTGTCAACATATTTATCTATCTTTCTTACTATTCTCCACTGTTAGATCTCGTTTTATATGTACCAAAATGTTGTTTCTTTTGGTTTATTTCTTATGGAGAAAGTTAACAATTGGGCAGTATTGTGGTCCGAGAGATAAAGGGGTAAGATATATATTCCTATACCTCCCTTTATGTTGCTAATAATTGGATCTAAGCATGAGTGCTTAGTGAGTGCTCTCAAGTTGTCTAGTTGGTTGGTCTATATGTTGTACTAGGTTATAAGTTAACATCAAATCCTTAAAGTGGCTATCAGAAGTATTTTCTAAGATGTTTATGTTAAAATCTCCAGTAATTATATTTCTTTTCCGTTTATATAAATTCGTTGCATCGTACAAGACCGAATTCGGTATACTTAAGAAACGTGTACCAAATTTCTTATGCAAGTTACAAATACACAAAATAATTAGATTATGGCAATTCTGTACCTGAGCACTCAAATACTATGGGCACTAAATATCTCACTGTGGGGCACTTAGCCTCCGTATCCAGCGCCCACAATGTAAACCGTTAGTCCACCAAGGTCGTCAATAATAAAATATAAATTGTAATAAGGAACGTTGGTGCTCAATTTAACTAACATATATAAAATACTACTGCAGTTGTAAGTCTCACTATGAGTCAAAGAAGTGCTCAATCAGTACTCTCCTGCCAAAATCACACTCGTATAAAAAAAATCAAATAAAAAATATTACGCAGAATGTTAAAATTATTGTGTGAAGGCCACATGAACTACGAAATATAAAGTTTATTCATTTTTAAAACCACTCAGCTACAAAAAAGCCTACCAAATTGCAGGGCAGGTTGTTCGCGGAGATACACTCTCATTTTTAAACACATGTCACTTACATGTTGCTCACAGACGTAAGAAAATACTTAGAAGTTGCTTTTTTGTTTTCTTTTCAAATGTTTCCTTATAAAAAAAATAGCAGCAGTAGAGCTCCTTGTGAAAGGGTTCGTTCAGATCAGGCACATGGGACTTATCAACTTATGTATCAGGGTGACGGGCGCATTGGCAGTGCGTCTCAGATCTTTGCAATTTAAAGTTCTGAGTGACATTGCGATTGCTATGCACAGGCGTGTCGCTTACCACCAGCCGCACAATGACTTCTTCGTCCCGTCACTTTGAATCATAAAAAAAATAAAATTCCTGAATAACGATTTGATGAGGTTGCATTCTGTGGAATACTGATTAATTATGAAAATATTACCATGTGCAATTTACACAAACCCATTCGAAACATCAAAATGCAAAGTATTCATAAACATTACGAATGGTTAATTAAACAATTGAAATTGCTGTATTTTAACCTTTTTAAATTACTTTTAAATTCCCACAGACAATTTCTAATTTTTAGTTTGGACGTTATGAAGCATCAAACAAAAAGCGATGGAAATGCCTTTGATAAGTTGAGCGGAGATTACGACCAGGCCCGCCGCCGCATTGTGTAGAGGCTTTATCAAAGCGCCGTCTAAGATATATGAGTGCGAGACCCGCCCTCTAACTGTGCAATGAACTTTAAATCCCCTTACACCTGGGTCCGCCCACCAAATACAGTTGTTGGGAAATAAACGCGATAAAATCGTAGGTACTTTATGCGGCATGCGAAGCGACTTACCTGCAGCTTGTTTGAGCGTAAATTGTTATTTCGATGCGAAGTAAGTAAGTACCTTCTGAGCAGGGTTTAAGAGTTCTTTGCCCGGGAATGAGTCCTCATCGTGCTGTCAGAAGCAGGCGGGCACTATATGCTATGGTCTATTTGTGATGCAAGGAGGTAATAAAAACTTACGAAACGTTGGGGTTCGCGCGTGGGAATTTATTTCATAGGGAATGTATTTGTTGGAATTAATTGAAATGGTTCCTGACATGAAATCTGGTTTTTAATATAAAAACCAGATTTCATTCATTAATTCAACCCCGGTTTGCGCCTTACAGGGCCTAGTCTCGCAAGATACATTAAGTAAATCTTAAATGTATACAATTTGGTATGCTGCATATGGCAACTTTGATAGTAATGTGAAAATGTGTAAATTATAGGGAAATTAAAGCAATAGTTAAAGAAAAATAGTACAAAACCTCAGCTATAGTATACGACTAACGAAATTCTATTGTGTGTCATCAACCTATTTACACGTCCTGCTGCTGGGCACGGGCCATAAGTTCGCCACGTGCAAATTCATCACGGCGTTTTCCTTCACCGAAAAGCTCATGGTAAATTTCAAATATTAATAGATTTTTGTTCCATCCTTTTTTTCAATTTATCTAATAAGTTTATCAAAAACGGCGTATGCTTAAATACGAACTTTAAAATTTTCATATGTCTAACTCGGAGCATTCTATTCAAATGTAAAAGCAGGTAGCAAGAAATCAAAATTTCCCTAAGGAAATGGTTACGTGTTTGCTTAACCCACTTAAGGTGGAAGTATTTAGCATTCCCGTCAGATAGTGTCGTTGGCGGGCCACCTGCAGACGCGGCTGCGGCACGCTTCCGGAACACGACGCCGGAACGACAACTTCCGTCGCACGAATCACTCTGACACTTGCATTTTTTTTTAAACTTTCACTTTTTTGTTCAAATATATTTTTGCTTATAAACGGAAATACATCTAAGGAAAAAATGTACCAATTCGGTTACAAATAACATGAAATACACAGGACATGACTAGAATATATTTTTTTTGGTACTGTTCCATTGGACAAGGCATAGTCACTAATGCACCATACAGTTGGCTGTATGGCGCATTAGAATTCCAAGAAAGAAATTACTCTCAGTCCCAAGACTGAGAGTAATTTCTTCTTGGATTCCATTGCGAAAATTAAATGTCTTCGATAGTGCTTCTTATGAAATGGCATAATTTTATTTTTTCAACTCTTGTACTTTAATCTATCTATTAGAATTTCATAAACCTTATCACAAAGACGCTCCTTATAGTTCCAAATCAAAATTCTATTGTCTATGCTACTCGCTACTGAACTCAAAAATTTCATTATAGATCTGTACACAGAATTACAGTGAGTTTAAAAAAAAGAACATCGTAATTTTTGTTAATCAAAATATCAAATATGACGCTACTCACACGCTCTACTGCCTCCTGATTAGCTACATTGGCCTTAAGATATTGCAACCAAGCCGTAAACCTTTATTAAAAAAAATATTGGTCACAAATACGGTACTTGGCCATTTCTGTTCTATCTCTTCGGTTTTTTGTTTTGTAGCGTTTGTTTGGCTTTCTTTTAATGTGAAGAGGCTATATGGTAGAACCTTTGCCTACCCAAATAAATGGATGAAAATATATTTTAAAAAAATGCGTTTGTTATCATGGATTGTTAATAAACTATACAATATAATATATTGGTTGTATTTCATAATTTTATTTACTCGTAGAAAGAGTATTAGCAATCATTACGTAATTAGTTCGTCGAGTTGCGGACACAAGTCCGTTACACCAAGTACCAAGAGTAAAGTACCAATAATTAGGTCTTAAAATCTCAATAAAATAAGTCTAAACACGGTATACGGTATAAGAACCTTCATTATGCAATGATTGCATAAAATAGTATAGTTTACTTTCATTATAAACTTTTAAAATTCATATTACTATAGTTTTAGTTCATTTACACTTGAAATAGAAGGGCAACTTCTCTTATTTGTTTTTCATTAAATCTTTCGTTGCAATCATTGTGATACGACTTTTCTTTCAACTAAGTAAAACACCCATAGTTTGGTTACATCATGCAATTTTAAATTGCTTTTAAGGAGTTCTTAGGTTTTAGCTATTGTTACACATAAGAATTGAAAATTTTTTTGGCATTTAAAGCGCAGGCCACACCGCGAACTAAGCTAAGCTAACGTTGCTTAGATCACTTAATCGGGGCATTTATTTTTACTTCGGTTCACACCGCGAACTAAGCTAACTGAGCTAACTAAACTAACCCAACAATCCCGCTAAGCTATGTAAAATATGTCGCCCTTCTGTCGCCCTTCATCCTCACACGTAACCATAGTGTAACACGTCACTACTTACTACGTATTTGGTCTGTAAGGCGCGTGTAATTTGTTTTTTTTTTTTCAAACAAACCAACGTTTCGAGACCTTTACAGGTCACATGGCCACGGCTGACTTTGTATAAAAAACAAATACACAGCATAATATAACAGCAATAACTTATTATAATAACATAATATAAATGAACTTAGATTCGTGAAAGTAGTTTAATTTCATATGCTTTTAAGAAGATTATTAGTCCATTTTAAAACCAATAGTAAGGGCGATGGTCTAATAGCACAATATTAACTGCCTCCGTTTACTATACCGGACTGTCACGCAGAGGTCCCGCATTCGAATTCCGGGCTGGGAGAAATATTTGCATGGCCTACATTTATTTCTCTCGTAGTTTGGGTGTAATATGTGGTTGTCTGTGTATGTGTCCATGGCACCCAGGGTTTCTCTATACAAGGTTTATCTAGTGCGGGGCTATAAAAAAAGTATACTTCATTTCTGGCCAAATATCCGTTTTAAATAAGCAAAAGATAGAGCATAGAATTCTCTTTCAAAAACATTTAAAATTATTTAACGTATTCGACTTAACCTAACGATGTATAGTTGAAATATCATTAATCAGTTTCAATATTGTAAAACTGGGTTATGGTTTTTTATGATATCTCAAAAAATATTTTGTCAGTTAACCGCATTTTAGTCAGCGGATGGCAGATTTCGACGATTCTAATTCTTTTGGCAATTCATTTCGGTTTGGCGGCATGTACTTACGGATTGTATGTGTAAATATTTAGCATCAATACCTCAAATATTTAATATAAATACCTCTCAGTTAGATGAAGGAAAAGATCGTGACAAAACCTGCATGCCGAAGAAAATCCGCAATCCTTGGAAAACGTGTGAAAAACACATGCCCGTGGTTATTTGTGCACACTATGGCTGTAACCCTCGCCTTAGATATTAACCCATAACCAGATAACTGATACGTATAATGGTTTCATGATGATCATCATGAATACTATCAGTAGCAGTTGTTGATGAAAGTTCTGTAATGTAGACGAGACAACGGCTTACAAAACTTATATTGTGAATAATGGAAAAAACGTTGCAATTAGGAATTTCGATACAATAAATTGTACGTAGGTAGTTCAGGGATTGTGTTGATTGCTGCAATGGTGGCCGCGAGGAGCGCGGTCGCATGGTAAGTGCCATGACGCTGTGTGCTTTTGCGTGTGAGCAACAATAAGACGCAGAGCGCGAACATTAAGTGACAAAATATTTTTTTGAGATTTCATAATGTTTAATGACATTTTCAGCTATGCACCGTTAGGGTAAGTTCCAATAAGTCGAATACCTTAACTAATTTTAATGTTTTTAAAAGAAAATTTTTTGCTCTATCTTTTGCCATTTAAAACGGATATTTGACCATTTGTCATTTAGTCGCATTTTAGTTAGTGGACGGCAGAACAGCAGTAGAGCTCCTTGTGAAGTTCGTCCAGGGATCTATTACTACCATCTTACCTGTTTCTGCTGCCAAGCAAAGTAGACAACTAAGTAAAACAGAGTTCGAAGTGTGAATTAATTCTTGAATAAGGCGCTCAGAAAGAGATGCTGACCAACAAACCACAAACCCAACAGTAATTTAAAACAATGTCAACGGTGTTAAAACCATTGTAATTTCAAACAAGATGATTCCTATTAAGGAAACAAAGTCTAGTTGTTTTTTGTGTGCGTTGATTTAGGAAAGATGTTTTGCAACCAGTAACAATAGAACTCGCTAAGAAATAAACAGAAAAAAGAATAGACTACTTACAGTGTAAATAAAAAACCAAATTCTAAGTGAATTTCTTAACAAGGCGCTCGTTAAATATGCTAAGTCGTAATCCACACTTCGAACAGAACTTAAAATAAGGACAACGATTTAAGAACCACACAATTTAAAATGTGATGATTCTAGCTCCAAGTTTACTTGTATTTATTTCGGTTTATTTTGAGACATTGCTTTGGCAATGAATATGTAAGTAATAATAGAATACAATAATAAATAAACGTAGGCTCAATTTACATTGCTGCAGAATGTAATGGAAGCGACTTTTGTGATTTTAGCATAATTAACTTTATATCAATTGTGTAACGCACATATACATAAGATACGGTCCAAAAAGTAGGTCACGCATTGAATTTTCGCGTACTCACGGAAATTCCCGCAGGTATCGTATTGCATCTAGTTTGCATGTTACACAATTGACAAAATGAAAATGAAAGTTCATGTTGTTTGTACAATTTCGTTAAAAAAAATTCCGTTCCGCGCCAATGCAAATTAAGCCTTACAATTCTTTTAGAAATAACGAGCATTTGTTTCATTTCAGCATCTAATTGAACTAAATATAAACCAAATGACAATCAGATTCTTAATAAAATGTATATCTATACGTTATAATGCACGTTACACTATATGAGACTAGTACTAAGGAATGCTAGCACAGTACGTAACTACGTTAATTGTTGCTCGGGCTTGAAACCAACCGATTAATTCATGAGCCAAATGACACCGGGGCAACCTACTGCGACAATGGCACCAACACCACAGATTATGGACTTAAGACTAGTAACTTGATAAAACACCGACTTCTTATTTAATTTTAAAATAAATCAAGAAGATCAAACACTTATTATTAGTTTTTTCTTACAAAACAAAAACCCAATGCCATGAGATATATTCATGTGGAACGAAAATTTAACAAGTTTGGCACGAGAATCCAGTTCAGGCTGTAACACTTCATTACGACTACGAGCCAAACTTCCATGTACACAATTCCGATTTTTCACAAGCAACGGGAGGATTCAGAGAATTAAGCTGTAATCTGTAGCTTACACAGCCAACTTCATAGCTCCTTTCAGGTCTAAATAAGTAAACCGTTATCGTGTACAAACAATGAAACTCCCAAGACGTTAAGTCATAATAAGGCACTACAAACTCTCGTTTCAAATTAGCTGAGGGCTTTGTGTAGTGTTTCATAAATAACACATTACGTTGTGTAGTGTGTACGTTACAGCGTGTGTGCCTATTGGGCTGCTCCTAAACTACGTAGAGTAACGACGTAAGTAGAAGTTAGGTGACGACGTTGTGATTATAGGAATATTGAATTACGGAACTCAATAAGCAGTGCGTTCTAACCTTTATAGCATACGTAGCCGAGACGTGGACACTCACGATACAGCTGATCCACATCGACAGATCTCAAAAAGTCAAATTCCTTCTTAATTCTTAATTAATTCCTCTTAAATATGAAATATAAGAAGTCAGTTTTATTTCTTGTAATATTATTTAAATATTGATCATGAATTAATATATTTTTCTAAACTTTGACAATTTAAAGTGTCAATAGATGGCATTGTGTGTTACAAACTAATTTATAAATTAACACCTCGTAATAAGAGTAGATAAAGCTAATTAATAAAAATTTCCGCAATACGCGCCATCTAGCTGAGTTGTTTGTTATCACTCAAAATTAGTAGTAACTTCGATAAATTACAGCTCATCAATGTAAAATAAATTAGTCACTTTGATCTCAGTACAGAGTATTAAAAAATCGATATCAAAAGTCAGTGGAATTACGTCTATTTGTCAAGATTTAGTGAAATCGATTACCGGAAAATGCGCGAAACCGGATTCAACCCCTAGTTTGGAACCCTTAGAGTTTGAATATTTTCTTTGAATTTAAATGGGACTACTATAGCGGTCTTTTCAACAAAAAAGAATCTTCAAAATCGGTTTATATATCGGACTTATCGCGTAACAAAACAACGTACAAAAAAACATATCGCTGCAAATACAATATGTATTAACTCAAAATGTGAATTTATTCAGTATAGCAGAAAAACGAATTACTTAGTTCCCGTGAAAGATTATTATAAATTATGTATACCTAGGTTAAAATTTATTAGACTTTTGAACAATTTCCTACTTGCCAAATAGAAGTATATTTAAAAATTAGCGAAAAATAATTTTATATTTTTGAGTAAGGACTGTTTTGTTCTGAATATCTCACAAAACGTTTGTTTCATTCTGGGTTAAGTAGGTATATTTTAATGGTCTCTTACAATATTCTAATGACAATGTTATTGACATGTAGAAAAACAAATTTTACATTCAGAAATGGTATAATCTTAAATTTCACATTTTTTTAGTTACAACACTATTGTAATAGTAGTGCGATATAGTCGAATTGAGAACCTCTTCCTTTTTTGAAATCGATTAAAATAGCTATTTAGTACTCGTCGCGACATCTGGTGTACTAGTAGGTACTAAATACACGACACACTTTCTTGTATCGCGGTTAGCAGTTCTCTTGACTTACTGGTCCATGCTACATCCGAAGTTTTTGACCAAACAATAAGTTACATAATAGTGACTTTTTTATTACACGATGTTTTGCTCCACCAAAATTTTTAGGACATGGCTTTTCCCAAATTGAGTGGATCCTCATTTCAAAATGTTATTCATATTCACGCCTTAAAATATCGTAAGATAATTCAAAACTACAAACTAAACAGAGTGATCATAAGTAAATGCATTATACTTCAAAATATACTATTCTAACAAACATTTAACGTGTTCAAGTAACCAAGTGAAGGTCTCATATTTCCTAACTGAGCAAATTTCGTACAAGTCTATCACACGGCATATGAGAAACACCAGTGCAAAAGCATGTTTACCGCATCAACTAGGGAATTCGTACCTTTGTTAATTATAACCGTGCTCTGTACAATGTCGTAGGTTTGCATTCTCTCGCATTGAGTTAGACAGGGGAATTACTCTCGCCTCGCGATTCTGAGGATTTACACCCCTTTGTACTGAGACTTTGATAATATGCAACAACATGCTGATTAGAAGATACACTAGTGTACACACTACATAATACAAAACAATCTGAAAGTGTATTTGAATTTTTTACATTTAAACGAGCCAAAACAATTAGACTATGACTTCAATAGCCCAACGGTGTGTGCCGAGGGCGCTGGATGTCGAGGTCCCGGGTTCAATTCCCAGTAGAACCAAGTTGGGAAATGAAGTTTTCTACATTGATTTTGGTCCGGGTGTTCTGGGTGAACGCCATTACTCTGGCGTTCATAGTATACGGACTTCCCTAGATTATAGTTATCTGGCAAATTGTAGATCGTGGTTAGGTGAAGAATTAGGACATAATATACTATTTATCCTGGACGCGGGCAAAAGATAGTCTATCACGGTTAGTGTTTACAGGTACAGTGTTTTTAAACCTATTTTATTATTATTTCTGTTGTAAGCTACGTCCCAATTTGTAGTTAAAAGAATGTGTAATCTGTGGTTCGTCGAACTATGCAATGTAAATTAACTATTGTTTTCAGTTTAAATATTTGTTTATTTCTTTTAAAGGTTATTTTATTTTAATAACACAAGAGGATACTGAAAATGTGTAAGAATTTACTTAAATCGAATACACTTTTGGTAAAGAGAAATTTTTTCTAGAAATATCCAGAAATAATTGAAAATCATTGTTGGGAACGCATTGCATTTTCCATCAAATACTGAGTTTGTGACCCTTTTGTTATTACGGCTGATGCCACATAAAATATCTTTATATCTAATATTCTTTTTACTGTTTGTGTCAATAGTTCGTGTTTTAATTTAGTGTAATTTTATTAGATTTTTTTGTTTTGTTTGTGTTTTTTGTTTCGTAATATTTTTTGTTTTGTTTTTGTTTTGTTTTCTTTTGCTTTTTTTTGTAGTGTCATTGTGATAAACAAAAAATGTATTTTCTTCCTTTCTTTCCAAATAGAAATACTCTACAAATACATCCTGTTTGGATCTGGGATCAGATTTCACCCTTTCGTGCGGAGTCTACTGCTGTGGTAATGCATCACTATCAATCTCCCGATGTTCCCTATTCATAAGCTTTGCAACTTAATCAATCACAGTCGCGATATGTAAATATAAAAACATATAGAAGACGAGAAAAAAAAATATGTTCCCATTTTCATATGGATTTGTGTTCGTAGTATTGACAGGCGGAAATTATCTGCCTGAACCCTCTTTAGGAGAAGACAAACAAAGCGTATTTCGGCGAAATTGTCATTTCGAGGGCCTATTTCAAGTAGGATATTGTTTTTGTGTATTGTGGAGATTATTCTAGCGGATTGTAATTTGTCGTGGGGCATTTGTTGCGTCGTGATCAGGACGTATCTGGCTGAAGGGACCGGATTTTGTCCCATTGGTCCGGGGTAATAAAGCTTCGTCGTTCGATTAAACCACTAAATCAGACTGTCGAGTCGAATAGATAGAGCGGGTTAACTTGTGATTTTACGTGTCCCTGCGTCTTATCAGGACCGCAGTGAGGCCCAAATGACGCCCCCGAAACACACTTAATGCCACTCAAAGCAATTTAGTCAAAGGCATCATAAATTGTCGCATTATTGCAGGATAACATCTGACATCGTCGTTAGGATGTTTAAGCTTCCAGTTAATTTGTGAAGGAATACGCTACGTAGTCTTCAAAAATACCAGTGGAAAACTGTTTAAAGAATGAGTCGAAAATTGTGAATTCCAGACCCGAGGTGACGGTAGTGAAAACCTTCAACCGGGCCTGCCTGTGCGGTCGACGGAAATTGATAAGAAAAGATGGCGGGAGGTGAGGCCTAGGTCCTTTATTTATTTTTGCTCACTCGACCGCAAGCTGGCACGAGTTTGGTAAATAAATCGTTGCTCTATTCTGGTTTATTATAAGCCTATAATTATTTACGATAGGAATAGAGCGTATAGTGACAATTTATATTAGAGCATTTCTCCAAAGTCGCACTTTTCTACCTTTCTTCTCTCTCTCGAATGCAGAATCCGACACAAAGTGTCATTTTTCTCAAAATTGAAACCGTATATCAACATGAGACTTTAGTTCATGCATGATAAATTAGGTGACAGTATTTTTAAACTGAATTTCACAATAAATTAGACAATAGTTTTATCACATGCTGCGTGTCCCAGGCTTACGCGGGAATTCGGTGGTAGTTACTAATCACGCTACATATCAGAAGTTAAGCATTTCGCAATTCGTTGTTATTATTCGTCCTTCACGCTTTTGCGGCTGGAGAGAATAGGTAGATGATTTGTTACCGATTTTAGGACTTTTTGCGTGTAAATACGTAATTTGGTGGATTTGGTCCAAGTTGATTTTTGAATTTGGTGTATACGATATTACAAAAACTAAATTTTATGGTTGTATACAATATTTTTTACGTTAATGTGTTGTAACGACTACAATATAATAACAATTTATTGGTTTTACAAGTATTATCGTTTACGAGTAACATACAGAACATATACTTATATATATGTGTATATATATATATATATATATATATTCTGAATCCCGTGACTCAGATGGATTTGGATTTGGTGGATTTTATGCCACCGAATTCAAAAAAGCTTCCACTGAAATTGGAAAAACCTATCATCATATTTCATATTTTCTTTTTATATGTATTTTCATATAAAAGTTTAGTTAGTATTATTGATTTTCACAATTTTACATTATTACTTGCTTCTTGCTTGAAGAAAAAGCGGATGGAAAGATTTTGAAACTGCATGAATTACCTCGTCATGTTTAAAAAGTAATGAAAGATATTTATTAAACACGTAAGTTTCCAAAAAAATATTACATTTGTAGCTACAAATTACGTTATGTATTTTTTTTAAAGAGATACGGAAATACTTTGTGTGATTGAAAAAAGGCTGAACAGCCAAACTGAAAATTGATTTTAATTAATAGTCATAAGATGACATTTGTTTGCGTTGTTCTGGTCGATTTATAAATAAATTTTAGTTTTTAAAGTCTGATTTAATACTTAGTCATATTAGTAAATGTTTATGTAGATTATTGAATGTTTTTTTGCCTTTTTCATAATATTTTATACAAAAATTATGCCCTTGTTAAAAAATCCTGATTTCGGTGGTAGCTGAATTCGGTGGATCCACAGACCACACGGTGGATCAAATATGTCATTAACTATTAAGAATCTAGTTACCTAATTAACGGAATCTTATGTAAGTTCGAGTTCTTTTTCCTTCCCGCTCAATGTTTTTCCTAAAATTAAGAAAAATGTCGACCACCGAAGTCAGAGAATTTAGCCCTTCTAGGAGAAATGCCCATTACATATATCTTTTCTTTTTAGGCATCTTTTCTTCAATACATCGCACCCTTTGTAATAAGACCACATTTGCAAAATGACAACTTTTCAGAAGAGAGGTTTCAAATTTCTACTAAAAAAATTAGAAGATTACTTTTTATGCTTAAACTATAAAATTCGTATTATAATGTTTCTCATTTACCAATTTATCTCTATAAGTATGGTATTTGAGTACTGTACAATGACCTTTTGCTGATGATGCATGAGTTTACAGAGACAGTTATCGCTAGCGCCTTCGTAAAATATTTGTATGCAAAATGTTGTTTCTTCTTGTGACCGCTAGGGATTCTGTGTAATTTGTGATACAAAATTGTGTAGTAATTTACGCGGTCGCGAAAGACAACTGTCACAATAAACTCGTGGTAGAGGCGCAACTTTAAAAATAAAATACAAACCCAAAAACGTACAAATTGAATCGATATGTCAGAAAATAAAATAGGCGAAATACTTTCATAGATTTCTCATAGATGGCGCTACGGCTTAAGTCATTGAAAACCAAATACAAAGATCCGACTAAACGTATAAAAACATACAGAAAAATTCAAAAGGTGCGCTAGTTCGCGCCGTGGCTAAGTTGGCATAGCGTCTACCACGGTTTGCTAAAAGACGTTGGTTCGAATCCGACCGGATCGAAAGAATTTTTTCTAAGTGTTCATATATATAATAATAATATCAAGCATATTAAAATGTATTTGGCTCAAATTGTGACGGTACCAATCACTGTCACAGACAGCAATATATTTTTCTTTATATTTTGTTATTATTACTATTTTTATTTAGCTTCATTCTCTGATATTTCTTTGTGACGACCAATACTCCATCAAGCGCAAAAAGACGGCCTCGCTGCTCCAGGGGCCAACACCAACTACATCTTGATGACCGTGGTACGGAGATATGATTCCCGCATTATGCGCCATTTCCTTCAGGTATTTGTTAGCAAAAGATGTTTCTAAGAAAAATAATTTGCTGACAAATACCATTAAATATTAGTATTATTTCTGTAAGTAATTTTTTAAGTTACTAATTTATGGACCCCCATTGTCTGAATTAAAGATATGATAAAAAAATAACTTTAAATCTTTACCCGTAATAAGTGAAGAGCCTATATAGTTATGTCCTGATTAAATGCTTTTGTGTGTTCAATTGATTTTATTATATTTCATTTAATGAAAACTCCTTAAAAAACTTATTAGTCGTCATAGCTTTAAAAATAAAGAACAATATCTATACGATAAAAACTAAGAATATTTTGCCTATTCATATTTTGTAATTTCGTAATTGACCGCAAGCTAGCGCTGGAGAGAGGAATGCATTTTAGGCGCAAGACTCGCTGTTTTGAGGAATGCTGAAACCATGGAGTAGAACTAATGACAAAGTCGTTTGGAGTTCGATTTGAAGGGGCTTAGTTTTAACAAGAATAAGGGTTTTATTTTATTTCTTCTGGGGGATGAGGGTGAGATGACGCTAGGTAACCTAAGTCAGTGTCACCATTACTATGTATCGATTTTGACCGTGTGAACCTCTAGGAACAAAATTGTATTCAGTTCTCCGTGACAAGCATTTATCAACGCATTTTATTTTGTGTAATTCATACTGTTGTACGTGGGGCGCACTGTTAGTTTCCGGAATGAATAAGAAAAATATACTATAAATGGTCAGAAATGAATTTATTATTTCTCAAAATATTCTCCGTTAGCGTTAATGCAATTTTTCGTACGAATGAACCAATTTTGAAGACATTTATGCCACTTCTCCGTGACAATATCTGAAACATATTTTTCATATTTTTCGACTCTTCAGGTGATGACAATCGTTAACTGGTTTTTAATTTTTGGAAATAAATAAAAGTACGCGGGATGGCTCATAAGGTCAACGTTGTTCACCTTCAAAAATTAATTTATCTGTCTGGCCGTGTGAGAACTGGCATTATCGTCGTGTAAGATGATACGGCGTTTACGGTTATTTTTACGGAGTTTGTCAATAACTTCCGGCAAACAAATTATCGTGTACCAATCACTATTCACGGTACAACGATTCTCCAAAGCAACAGTAGCCACGTGTCCAGTTTTATTAAAAAAAGAAGTAATCATCCGCTTAGAGGCACTTTGTACGCGCGCCACTTTGGTTGGTTTCGGCTCATCTCGAAAGACCCATACGCTCGATTGCGGCTTTGTTTTGGGATCGTAACTATAAATCCATGTTTTGTCACCTGTTACTATGTCTCACACCAAATTTGACGTCCATTCGTTGAATCTGGTAAGCATGGCATTGCACTATGTGACGCGATCCGTTTTTTGAGCCTTAGTCAAATTGTGTGGGATCCAGTGAGAGCACAGCTTTTTATTTTATTGTATTTGACTCATGCCTATGCTTAAAGATGTCCGAATCTCATGGTATGTCACATGCCTATCTGTTTTGATCATACGGCGTACAGCATCGATGTTTTTGATGGTCACAGCGGTGGACGGGCGACCATCACGAAATTCATCACAGGGATTTACACGACCGCGTTTGAATTCTGCAAACCAGCTATAAAGAGTCGTCTTGCATGGTGTTTCATCGCCAAAAGCAGTTTGAAGCCGAGCGAAGCTCCGCTGAGCTGTTAGATTACACTTAAAGTCGTAGAAAATTATACTACGACAATTTTCCCGAGTTAAATTGATGGTGGTATAGAAAACCAATTTCTAAAATGACGCCACAATGTAAAAACAAGTGACAGTCAGATGAAACAAACTATATTCTACAGCCAGAGTTCCATTTTGAAATGTTATAATTACTTTTTAAATATTGTTTATGTAAGTGGCCAGTTCCGTAAACTTATAGTGTGCCCTGTGTATATTCAGCAATAGGGATCGTGTTTAACTATGAAACGTTAATGAATTAAATAGGTTTCCTCGTCTAAAATTGCTATTAGCCGTTTGTTTACATCAGTTAATTTGCTGAAACATGTGTGTAATTTTATCTACCGCATCGTAATTAATGGTATTACAACAAGTGAATCTTACACGGTGACATGCTTGTGAAAATGTATCCTGCGTATTCATTATCTGTAACTGCTGGTCCATTGTTGGCCTTGATGCGTATCGAATGTAACCATGTCGAGACTGAACACAAATGATCTAAAGAAACAAATACTGAAACATTCATATGTACACACACGAAATTTGATTCTGAGATAATTATATCCCTTGATCGTTATTTACCAAATCATATAAAATAAGTATATCATCTACGAATATCTAAATTAAGTACAAATAAAAATCTAAAATATTGAAAAATATTTTTTGAAACACTGTGTTAGTCAGGAACAAATTTCAAGAAACCTTCATGCCGGGTTTGCTTGTCATGCTGACTTAATCACAAATGAATTAACAAATTAGTAATTAATAAAAAAAAAATATGCGAAACAAGACGATTGTAATGTTTTGATCCATTCAGGCAACTGTCATTCGCACGTTCCCGCAAACAGATTGTCGCGCTTCAACGGCCGCATTAACGTGAAACATTCCATCCAGAATGTAACATTAATTACGTGTTATACCGTTTAATGCGAAAATCGGAGCTTTTCGAGCTATGCGTTGGGACGGTTTTAATGCAACGTTGCTGAATGCAAATAATGGCATTCTGTCTACGGCACTAGTTAATGTACATAATAGTAAAATATGTTGTTTGTCCTAATACACTTTTAGAATGAAAGTGACCCAACACTAAATTCCAACTTTTGGTTATACGCAAAATAAGTTTTTTTTTCGTGATACCAAGCAACGGGACGAACAATTCACGCACCTGAAGGTCTACTCTCTAAATATACAACCGCAGCTGCGTTCGAAATCAAAACGATCCGTGAGCCGTCCGCAGTTCGTTAGCCACAACGCTTTCATTTTGGGCTTCGGATTCCATAGACAATAACGGACCGATAACGTGAATGGTGAAATAGGTTCTTTTACATGCGTATACAAAAATTTAACTGAACAAATGGCGGGTTTCTTTAGTGTTGTACCATAATATATCGAAAAATGATATCGACTTGAAAACGTTTAATTAAAGTCTATAATTATTCCATTTGGGAATATTTTACTACCTATGGGAATATCTGGGAATGTCATGTAAGAATTTATTATTTTGCATTTATAAATGCTCAAATATTACAAAAAGTGAATTTGCGTAGGAGAAAATGTAATTTGAGAATATATTAAAAAAGCGAAAATTGTATAATATTAATCTGACGATCTCTATGTATTTCCAACCTCAAGATTGATATTAGAAAGAAATTTTTCAAAGGTTTCTAATTAGTGTAAGCTTTTTTCGGAGTAAGGTAAGATCTTCGACTCGTCTTTACTTCGGCGTCCGATACGAAGCTAAAACGATGATCGTTGCTTCATATTTCGTATGACGTGTTGAGGTTACGATGTCCGATACACGTGTCAAAATCCTGTCAAAATGGCTTTTCGTAGTAGCTTTAACAACGTCCGATGTCGGAGACCCACATAAATCACGCGTTTCATTCCGCAATCGAACTATCTGGGATTATCATTTCCTAAGTTTAAAAACTACATTAACAATATTTTGACTGAAAAGTCATGTTACCAAATTGAAGACTACGTGTTAGATAAAGATGTATGAAAAGACGACATGGCTCCAGAATTCACACAAATTTGATTCAAAGTGTATTTATTCCATAGCATTTAAGTTTATTTGAAAAGAACGATCCCTAGAGTTTTTTGCTCGATCTTCTCAGGGAAGTCAGCGTAGTGAATGAACAGTAGCTTAAATATGACGTTTTCAAGTGTAAATTTATTTTACCTATGGAATAAATGATTACTTGACTTTGACTTTGATTCATTAAGGTTGCTTTATGTCTATTTTCTTCTGTAACTTCTGATCATCTTCTTTAACCAGACCGTCAAACGAATTCGCCAAAGTTTAGAAATTTCTTCAGATACGCTTGTTTTGGAAGCTTCCCCTTTTCTTCTAGGTTTACAAATGTCTGCCAGGACATCCACAGAGATAAGCTCCATATTCAGGGGGTGGAGGCCTGGAATGTCATCCATCTCTCCCGTGTTATTAATAGCTGCATTCAGTATAATGCTAATATCTTGTTCATTCTCACATTGATTAAACCATTGTAAAAATATGTAATGTAAAACATAGACCACCAAGATTGTAACTGTTCTGGTTTTTCTTTTTCTTTATGATCAAGTGACAGGAAGAACGAGTGGTGTGCCTGGCGTTAAGAGACACGCAGAAGTTGCAGTGACATTAAGAGCGTTAAATCGCATAGATCTGAGGGACACTGCAACAGCGCCTGTCACTTTGAGACATAAGTCTCTTTTTAACCGGATTGCAGTAATGCTCACATTACTGCTTCGTTTTAAAGAATCTCAACGAGAATCTGGAAAGGCGATAAATCACCATGGTAAACATTTTACTTCTCCGCCGCCAGTTACGTAATACCACATGTTCTGTACCATTTCATTGCTACGAGAGCTGTGTTAAAAGTTTAAAGTCGTTGATCGCAATCGCGTTACGACGTGAGACTATTTGTTATCGGCCGTGATCAAGTCACGGAGAATAGTCAACACGTATGTACATATATAAATATTCGAGTGTAAAACGGCTGCAATATGTTATTGAATATGATATTGCTAAAATAGTAGATGTTAGAGATAGGCATTACAGACTCAGCCTTATGTTCTGTCAAATAAAAGTAAATTAATTTTCACAAAAAATAAATGAATCATGGTAGTAGAACATCAATGAATTCAATAAAATTAATGTTACAATTAAAAAAGCGACATCTCTTGTCAACTTATGATAGCTGTAAAGGTACCTGGTTGGGTGAAGAAAAACTTTCCTAAGTTTCTCACAAGTGGCGCTACGGCTAAAAAACTGTTAAAACAAAAAAACAAAGGTCCGCAACAAACGCATACAGAAATTCGTAAGGTCTACTGAACGATCAGTCAGTTGGTAGAGCTGTCGCCCTAGAATGACATTACAGATGCAGGTTCAAATCATGTTAGATTGGAGGAATTTTTCTTTGTGTTTATAACTATAACTATAACTGCTATAACTATAAATACTACTATAACACTAGGGAAACTATGTGTCACGGATGCCGTGGACACAAACACACAGACAACTACAAACTACACCCACACTCATGATAAAAATAAATGTAGGCCATACAAATATTTCTCTCGGCCCGGAATCGAACCCAGGATCTCTGCGTGACAGACCTACATAGTAACCGTTTGGCCACAGAGGCAGTGTTTGATCATAGTGTTAATAATTACAAAAGAAAATAATAAAAAAAACAGGAAAAGTACGTTTTGTTAAATCTACATTCTCGTATATGGCATTAAAATGCAATAATAATGATTTTATAATAACACTGTAATATCTACAAGAGCTGAATATTAATTCTATGTAATATATTTATAACATTTACGTATAGAGCAGTAATCTTGTTAACCAACAACAAAAAAGAAACTTGAATATGTTATGTAGTACGAGCGATTTCAACATTATGTTCGGGATGAACAAAGCGTGC
Source organism: Hyposmocoma kahamanoa (assembly GCF_003589595.1). Classification (NCBI taxonomy): domain Eukaryota; kingdom Metazoa; phylum Arthropoda; class Insecta; order Lepidoptera; family Cosmopterigidae; genus Hyposmocoma; species Hyposmocoma kahamanoa. The sequence goes on from NW_020653780.1 coordinate 381,747, forward strand.
GAGCAAAAGGAAAAGAATAAAACATGTGTATTATGTGAATTTACGTATGTAAACGATTGGATAGGGTACATTTTTAGTTAAGGATACAAATTTGAAGTCCTTAACATTTTCCGAGCTCGAGATATAGCGTCTCGAACGTTTTTCCAAACATCTAATCTTTTGTTGTAATTGTAGGTTTTTCGCTATGTTTTGTTACCCATGTACGTAATATAATATTTTATTGTAATTATTGTGAACAAATCTCACTATATAACAACGTTAATAATTTGAATTAAGAACGATTTAAGTAGTTACCATGCTGGTCTGCCACGCAGAGGTCCCGCGTTTGATTCACAGGCCGGGAGATATATTTGTATGGCCTACATTTATTTCTCTCTTGAGGTTGGGTCTAATTTGTGGTTGTCTATATGTCGCATTGTCGCACCCTTAGTAATATAAGGGCACAATCCAAAAAAAGTAGATTTTTGGGAAATTTGGGAATTGATAGGGACTTAAATAATAAATGGGATCAAACTTAAATAGCTCCATATTTCTGTTATATTTTTTGTACTATATGGGTCTAACTTGAAAGTGTTTTTTTAACTTGCTTGAAACTTATGGAATTTACTTATATTATTTTTTTTTATTGCTATTTATAATACATTTATCAAAGAACAAATCTGCCAAATTTCATATTTATAACTTAAATAATAAGCATGTTATTTGAAAAAATAGGTGTAATGTAGGAATCCAGAATCTTAATATGCGATTTCCCAAAAATCTACTTTTTTTGGATTGTGCCCTTATATTACTAAGGGTGCGATGTGTTTCCATGGCATTCGCGATACAGGATTTCCCTAGTGCGGTGCTATGAGTGTGTGCGTTATTATTATTAATATGTCGTGACGCCCGCCCAAAAATAGATAATAAAACTTCGAGTTCCATGTTCTTTTGGCGTGGAGTGGGAAAGGATACCAATTTGTGTTTCAATTATTAATACAAAGATCGAACGCTTAGAAAACATTCCTTCGATTCGGCCGGATCCGTACTAACGTCTCCCAGCGAACCGTGCCAGACGCTATGCCAACCAAGCCACGGAACGAACCAGCGGACCTCACGGATTTTTCAATGTACTTGTTAACAGATCTTCGTTTTTGAATTTAAAAACTACCACAAAACAGTCGTTAAAAACCGCAAACAAAGATCCGATAACAGGTGCCTTAGTTGGTAAAGCGTCTGGCACGGTTTGCTGGGAGACGTCGGGTCGAATCCGGCCGGATTGAAGGAATGTTTTTCTAAGTGTTCGATCTTTGTATTAATAATTATAACAAACTAGTGGAGTAATTTCATAAAAAAATAATTGAATGTCGTGGTGTCGACATCTCTAGTCATCTGCGAGTAGTTGTAATGGTACCTGATTGAATGAAGAAATAGGTTTCTCTCAGATGGCGCTGCGGCTAAGAAACTCGTTGAAAACCAAAAACAAAGATCTGCAACAAACACATAGAGAAATTTATAAGGTCCGCTGGTTAGTTCCGTGGCTTAGTTGGCATAGCTTCTGGTACGGTTTGCTAGTAGACGTTGGTTCGAATTCAGCCGGATCGAAGGAAGTTTTTCTAAATGGTCGAAATTCGTATGAACAATTATAACAAACCTGACATTCAATAAAAACTTACCTTAAATCGCCGCTGAGGTACCGTGTGCTAGTCTGAGCTATTATTACTCGATACTAACAATATACTACTAGCTCGAACTTTTCCCCATTTCCTTCTCTCCAGCACTACATCTCAAAAGCTTCTAATCTTTCCCTATCTCTTAGTGTTTATGTTTCATGGCCATTGTCCTAGTCTATGTAACCTAAAATATATGTATTTATTATGGTAACCAGACCTTGCTTGAAAAATCAGGGCGTGCACCCCTGAGTTTTTCGGAATGTACCTATATGCGAAATTAAATTTAAGATTTGCTATGAGTTTTTCGATGAATGAAAATATCGTGAAAGAACCTACACACATCTGCAAAGCAATTTAAGGTTCTGTGTGAAGTTTCCAATCCGCATCGGGCCGCAACTACAGCCCAAGCCCATTGTGAAAGGAGACCTGTGCCCAGCAGTGGAACTATGCAGGGTTATTTGTAAAATACTAACAACCTCACTATACTATATTATTACATCATAAACATAAACAAAGGTTACGTAGTGTACTTATAATGATATTCTTTGGTTGCACCCCTTTTGCGTATCCCAAATTTCTATCCTGTAAGGTTGCCTGGAAGAAATTGCTACATAGCAATAAGGCCGCCTGTTACACGTTATCTTCTATCTTTATACCTAAGTCACTGTATTGTATTTTAACTCTAATTTTATGGGCAATAAAGAATATTTCATTCATTCATTCTATCTTTTATTCATTCAAACACCACTAAATTTTACTTTCCTACAAAAATAAAAATATTGAAAAAGGTCTCTCTATTTGGTCATAACTCTCTGCAATCGTATGACCTCGGTCATCGGGGTGGAAGCTTGCACGTTTAGAACTTACTACCTACCTAAAATGTGTCGGATACTACAACAGAAACTCAACAGTTTATTTTTGGTAAATTTATTATGTTTTGTAATAGAGTCGTGAGAGGCTGATAGTATTTTACAAATAGTCTGCTTAAAGGCAAAACCACGTGACATTTTTCACAAAAAAATTCCACATTATGTACCAGTTGTAAGAAATTCACCATCTTTCTGCAGATAAAACTCTTATTAAGTTTATAGCTTTTTTGTTATTGAGCTGCACCTGCAGAAAGATATTGATTTTCTTAACATAGCTATATAAATTAAGGACATTTTGTAGAAAATGTCACTCATGTGGTTTTACCTTTAACAGACGAAATAACCCTGTATAACTAACATTGTTATAACTCTTGACATTTTACGTAGCGATATTACCGCTACGTCGTTCAAGAATATGAATCTCGTGTATTATTATAATGAATCGTAATATATGTATCTCGTAGATGCAACGTCGTAATTAAACTTAATTTTTAGTACATAGCAGTAGTCCTTGTATAAGAGTCCGTCCAGGGAAGTACTGTCACCTTATTTACTTCTGCCATGAAGCAGTAACGTCCGCATTACTGGTGAAATTACAGGAATGTGGGACTTGTTAACTTATGTCTTAAAGTGACGGGTGCAGAGGCTATGTCCTTCAGATCTTTGCGATTTAAAGCTCTGACAGGTGTCGCTTAAAACCAGGGCCTCAACTTGTTCTTCCCGACACTTGGTGTCATAAACAAATTGTACAACTCGATTGTACATTTTGCCTACAAGTGCAATATATTTATTTTTGCGACAAATCGAATCCCGGACGTATTGTTATCAAAATATGCAAAGTATCTATCATAGATGTTTGATTATGTTATCCGTAAGACTGCATCAAGGCTTGATCACAAATATATTCTTCATTTATGTGAGTTCATTATTCGTTCCATATCGCAACAGTGCAGCCGCAGTTAGTTGCAGACTCCGCCTAACAAAGCCGCTCGAGGGTCCTTCCGGCGTCTCGATGATCTGCCGCATAATAGATCTATCGCCTGGAATCTCGTTTATTCTTCATTATTTTGTTTTAATGAAAGCGGTTTTATCTATTGTTATATGACAATAAATTGGAATGTATTGATATGCAATACAGGAATGTAATTTTAGGTTTGGAGAACTTTATTTGTTTCTTGAATTCGACTGTCAAAGTCAAAGAATCATTTTTTCCATAGGTAGGTAAAATAAATTGTGCTCGTTCACTACGCTGACTTCTCTGGGAAGAACGAGCAAGAAACTCTAGGGATTGCTCTTTTGAAATAAACTTAAATGCTATGGAATATACTTTGAATCAAATTTGTGTGGAATCTGGGGCCATGCCGTCTTTCCATACATCTTTATCTGTCACGTAGTCTTCAATTTTGTAATATGACTTTTCAATCAAAATATTTTCAATGTAGTTTTTAAACTGTATTAAATAATAATCATAATATACGCTCTGGAATCTTATTATAAAAACGTATACAGTTTCTCATAAAAGACTCGTTTACCTTGGTGAAACGAAATCGTGATACCATGAGTTTAAACTTAGCTCTAAGGTTAATATTATGGATATCTTCTTTCTTATTGAAATTATGTTTATTTTGTGGAAATTATGTATATACTGTGTTGAAGGTTCTGTATAAATTAACGCAGATGACAGCTTTAAGAAATTCAAAATTAGTTTCCAATTTCTATTTTTCTTGTACATTATTCAGCCACGCCTATGCACTCGCATTGGGGTCAAAGTCTAAATATTAAAACAGACTGCTGTCTGAACTCAAAATCTGACCTTGTAATTCTGTTAAGGCATTCAACATTTTGACAATCTTGATGATTCCTCTCCCGTTCTCTTAGACTCTTTGAAATAAGATTACAATAACTCACGTAGAAAAAGAATTACCGGCGGAATCTACTAACTCGTTTAGTGCCACGGGCTGGTGAATTGTTAAATCGGAACCGAACAGACGGTACTAAAAGCGTGCCAAGCGTGCCAAGCCTGCCGCTCCTGTGGGTCTATTTCTGGTTTAATGCCCTGATCCTGTACTTAAAGGTTGCCTTTTAATATTCCCATTACGACGTAGAATGTTGATAGAAAAATCATAGCCGATAGCCACAAGAAATGTACGTGAAAGTCGTTAACAATTCTTTAGAAAGAAGAAAGAGAGAAAAAAATACATTTATTTAATAATAGCAATAATAACGCACACACTCAACATAGCCCCACACTAGAAACTCTGTGTCCCGAGTGCCATGGACACACACATAGACAACCACAAATTACACCTTAACTCACGAGAGAAATAAACGTAGGCTATACAAATATTTCACTGGGTCCGGGAATCGAACCTGGGACCTCCACGTGGCCGTCCGGCATGGTAACGATTTGGCCACGTAGGCAGTTATACCATATATTTGTTTACCACGAATGATACCACAAAAGAAAAAAGCTAAATAGAACAGAAGATAAACAAAACATAATCAAAACATTCAGTCGTAAATCGTAAATAAATAATTACGAAACAAAAACACAAAAAGTGTCACTTTAAATAATATTTGAATATTTCTCGCGAATAATCCTTAAATCCTTATTTGAATAGTAAGTCATCCAATAATTAATTATAAGCATTATTTAATGGGTTTCATTGTTTTTTAAAATATTATTTATGCACCAAGTGACGGGGCAAACAAGTCCAAAACTTGGTGTTAACCGAAGCACCTGTCACACTACTCAGAGCTTGAAATCGCAAAGATCTGAGGGACACTGCCCCTGCGCATGTCACCTTGACACGAATGTTGACAAACTCCATTTGCCAGTAATTCACCAGCTTTCAAAACCAGAACTCACTAATGCTCACATTACTGCTTGGCGGCACAAATAGGTAAGGAGGCAATACTTCTCTGTACCTGCCTGTACGAACTTTTTCACAAAGAATAAGAAGACATAAGAATTTACAATTGACTTAAATGTAAACTTATGGACAACAAAACATTAATAAGTGTATATATTACTGCATACTTAATTTTTTCTTTAAATTAACTTCTTTTTTTTTTCTTCTTCTAGTCTTGTAATAGCAGAAAAGATACAAGTAGCAAAATATATAAATACTACAGGAAAACGTTTAAGAGAAATGAGTTACGTTTTCCCTAAACACACATAAGCCCTTATGTGAAGGTTTAACACAATTTCATAACAGGAAAATCAATTTCAGCGATCAACTTGGGAAGTAATTTGCAAAGAGATGTCGTACTACACTTTCTTGGAATTTTGTACGAGTACGTTTAAAGCCTTTGTTACATACTTAAATTTGTTAAGCGAAATTTCAAGCAAAATTTAACGTAATTTTCTTAATCTGATGTTTATCAGATTTTGTATTTTCGCTTACAAAATGATGATGTGGGTGTTTCTTGGAATAAGGCGTATTCAATTCATTTTACTACCAAATTTTGTACTTCAAACTGTCATTAAGACTTGGTAATTCACACCAAAATATATCATTTTGAATTAATTATTTAAAAGATAATTTACCTTAAAGAAAATTAAGTCAGGGCAATCATCGATCATTTATGTAATGTAACAAACCCAGAGGAATAATTTGCTTACTTTCATATTTCCCAAACGCAACAATGAATTTGTAGAATCTTTCACTCAGGGTTTCAAAACACGGCTAACGATGCTCCTGGGTTGAAAATCCACCCCTCCAAATCGTGTCACTAGAGATCTGTACGTACATTTTAGTAACGCAAATCCGAACAGCACTTAAGCAAATTTTAAAACAAAATATCCTATGGGTATCAAATATCAATTTTTTACTTTTATTTACGTTCCCAACACAAAAATTATTATATCTATCAATGAATTGCACTAATGCACGGTATTGTGTACAATTCTACAATGCCAGAGGCAGTATTTGGGATATTTTTAACAGCGCATAACGCCTTAATTAACATACACTCGAAAATATGCAAATTTATTAAACCGCTTGGCTTCTGTCGGCGCTGTCCGGTAGCCTCCGCCATCTCGGTTTCTACGCCTCGCGCCTCAACATGGCGGGCACACTTTGTGACTAGAGATGGGTAAGTGCCCAGATTTCAACCAGGCGCTTTGTTGATGGCGCCGGGCTTAAATCGGGTTAAAACCCCGTAGTGCCCGAATTCGAGGGCCAAAACGAAATTCTATCTTTCAATATCTATTGGTACACTTTGTTCAATTGTAATATTATTACAAGATGTTTATGGCTTGCTCACATATTTTGCCTTTCTATTGAATCGATTCGCTTGAAGATCGCAATGAAATGAATCTATACACAAAATCGTTAGATCGTGTACACTTGAATCGATTTGCATAAAAAACTAATCGTAGTGCATCCTTAGTAGTAAGTGAGAGTCCACAGGCTAGCAAGGTACTGTAGTCTATGAGTAGAATCACTGGCTGAATGAATAGTTTGTAATTAGAATGTTTTGAAAATGAAGTAAGAGAAAAGATTAGAGCATCTTGAGATTGAATTGTAACCCAACGCCGAAAGTATGTGAAAGAATACAATAAAGTATATTTTGAAGATTATTCCACTTTAAATTCATAAAAGTACCTCTCGCTACGCATCCTAATCTACGTCCCAGTTACAAATGGTTACAAATTCGCCGGTTTACAAACGAAGAAAGTACGAATCCCGAAGTGAAAATTTTTTATATTGTTATTTTGAAAATTCTGTCAATGGAAGAGATACAATATAATTCAAGCCTGCAAATGATGGACGCAAGCTTACGAATGATGAAAGGATTCCGATGAAGAAAAGTCCATCGTGAAATATTTTTATATGTTGTTACGACACGACTTCCAGGAAAGCGTACATAAGGTCGTAATTTATATTTTTATATTTAATATTGATTTACAATTGGTGCCAGTAAAAAGTGCGAGAAGAGAATATGTATTGTGTACCGGCACAAAGATTTAATGGGTTCAACGACGTAAACGAGTTTTTGAATCAATTTGAGGCCATTAGTGTATTAAATAATTGGTCTGATGTGCATAAGAGATACGTGTTGGCATTGTATTTGGAGGGACCAGCTCTACAATGGTTTAAAACGTTTTTTTTTCATACATGACGTATGATGTGATTGCACAGAAGTTAAGAGAGGAATTTCCCTCACAGATAGATTACTCCCGAGAATTTTATTATAGGCGACTAATGGATCGCTGATAAGTTATTTTTATAGTTTAGATAAGTTAGCGACGAAAGCGAATATTCAAGATGCTCAGTTTATTAGACATTTCTTGATGTCTTTGATACCCAATTTTCAATGGATGCTGGCTAGTAATTTGTATTTATCTAAAGAGGAGTTGAGAAAAACAATTATACAAGTAGATGATATATTTAATCACAGTTATGATGTGAGTCGACAAAGTATTGATTTGCCAGTATATTGTCACATGGAGCACTCTCACTGTTGGCAAATACAGGGTGACTCTGCACCGATAATTAGACCCGAGTCTAAGCAGTCGGAATATCAAGTGCCACGAGCACCACTCGTGCAGCAGGATACGCCAAGTGAAGGGTATTCACAGGCACATAGTAAAGTTGTGGATCTTCGTCGGGATCTCCTCAACGGGGATGTCAGCAAAGCGCAGCTGAACATTTAGAAAATTTGTCTACAATTGATAGTTTTAGTGTAGATATGAACACTCAGAAAAAAATCCTTCGATCCGGTGGGATTCGAACCGACGTCTTCTTGCATACCGTGCCAGACGCTATACCAACTAAGCCACGGAACGAACCAACGGACCTCACGAATTTTTCTATGTGCTTGCGTCGTGTCTTTGTACTTGATCTTTCAACGACTTTTTAGTCGTAGCGCCATCTATGAGAAATCTATTACACTAAATAAACTGGGTGATAAATCTGTAAAATATATATGGATAGTTGTAAGGTAGAGCAAGATTAATTTTGTTGAGAAGATCGGAACACTTAGTCTTGTTATTTACAATGTTTGTTTATAATATTTCACATGATACTCATAAAAATAAAACGAGCTTATACGTCGTCGGCTAAATTTGAAACCTCAGAACCGTTTTTGGTAGAAATCGTTTTTTACGTTTCGGGCACAATATCGGGCAATTAAAATTTAAAATGTAATTTATAGAAGGTTTAATCACAGATTGTCATTCTGTCATTATTTCTAGAATTTCTGTTTTTTCTGCTTACTCAAAAGTTCACATTAATGGAGGTTACAAATTTAGCTGACGATGTAATCAAATTATGCATATGTAAAATTGTGTAATTCTTCGATTCATGCATAAAAAAGTCATGGACTAATTTCGTTCGTAGTATCTTTAATCCTCTCCTGCAAATTTGTAATTTTGTAGATGTGATTTTATTACTCCAAGGGTGCGACATGTAAATTCGTAGACACGTTTTCTGGCTGTTGTTATACTTTTATATTTCTTGTGACTTGTCTTTGTAACACATTTTTTTTGGTAGATCTCTTAAATACCAAAACAAAAACAAAATTTATCTTCTCTCCTTGGTAATTTCAACATTGTTGTACAAAATGTTACTTTGACATTATAGTTTAAAAATATTTAGTAAATTAATTGAAACTCTTTAAGTGTTGGTGTAATCTATTATTTAAACCATTCACATATATAGTACCTGTTGGTGAACGATTTTTCTATAAAATCAATAGCGTGAATGGGTACCCTTTAGTTTGACATATTTTTGAAAACACCAACCCTGGCTAATTTTTCTTGTATGGTATCACAGAAAACTAGTGCTGCGTACCAATTAACTCGATTTTACTTTTGTAGTCGAGCCTCATGTAAATTATAGCTTTTCTTTAATATTTCCATGTCGAACGCCGCCATTTAGGTTGCCAAGTACTTGCTGTAAAGTAATCTACGTAAACCTGGAATCGCCATGTATTCTAACGGGTTTAGGTGATAAGACTTGGGAGCTTCATCTAGATGAATCGATAGATTGTCTGTGGCGTTGTTCGCTGGTAACATCTCTTAGGAGGAATTCGGCGGAAGCTTTTTTTTTTTGTTCGACACGTCGGTGCGCAAGGTGTTCCAGATTTCCTAGATCGTCTACGGTGATTTATCCCATTGGGGGCATGGTCCCCCAATGCCTTTTTAAATAAAATAAACTAGGAATAGCCAGATGCCGTAATTATGTGTCTCCGAACCCTGTACCAAATGTAAAACCCGTGCCACCGGACCGCATGGTCAGTTGACCTCTGGATTCTTTCCTTCATTAGATGCTTCGTCATTTATATCAATGTACTGTTACAATCTGTATTGTTGCAGGGTTTTTCTTTGTTGTCTTAGTTGTACCTTTGATACTTGTAATTTCGAATCTCGCCATCAACTGAATGGCTGAGACTAAGCTGCTGTAACTTTTGTTCGGCTGTGCCCGACCACGTGTCATGAGCTCCACGGGTGGTCGGCATCTACGTATAACTACGTTACTCCTGTAGCAACTACGCTGTCTTCGCAGCGGATCTGGTATGGAACTTAAATGTACATCCGGTAAACTCCAGGTCAGTGACGTATAAGTGAAGTGTCCATGTGTCACTCATGTACTTTCATAAACACTTAGTGCAGTGTATTAGTTCTAAGTATACTTAAAGGTAACCTTCTGTATGTAACTAATGAGGGCAGCAAAACCTATCCATACTCTCCCTTTGTAAACTCGGGGAAGTAAAAATACTAGTTCTCCATACTGTACCCTTAGATTTAATTATAACATGTAACTAAAGTAAATTTAAAATAAAGCTTCTGGTTATTTCTACTTGAAACTTGTTTTCGTTGTGTGTAAGGCGCCCTTCCTTCTCCTCGCTTATAAATTTTACACGCAGCATCGGGTCAACCAGAACTCAGCCCACCAACCAGTCTCATGCTCACTCAAACCGACTGGAGCTGACCATTACATCTTATTAACACCGTAAACACATTTTGTGTACCCTACTTATTAACACCAAATGCACATTCATCTAGTCTGCTAAAATATGTTAAATGAAAAGCAATATAATACATAGGGCGCATTATAAGTTTCCGGAACTGGCCACTTACGTAAACAGTAATTATAACATTTGAAAATGTAACTCTTTGGCTGTAGAATACAGGTTGTTTTATCTGACTGTCACTTGTTTTTACATTGTGGCGTCATTTTAGAAATTAGTTGTCTACATCACCATGGATTTAACTCGTGAAAATTTTCGTAGTAT
>NW_020653780.1:392521-486984 GCF_003589595.1 Hyposmocoma kahamanoa
GACTTTTTACAGCGTGCTCTAACTTATAAACGAAAATAAGTATCTAACCGAAAGTAATGCAATGTTTTTATTTAAAAATTACAATGACAACACAGAACCGTAATATAAGGAGAATAAAATTCCTTATTGATCGCTAAAATAAATTAATGCGTAGGGGTTCTTGGTTTAAAAGGGAATAGAGCCGCAAGGTACCATTACTCTAGTAGATACTCGTAAAAATTCAGTACAACATCTTACATTACTTTTCGTAAAATTCTGGTTATTTTTCATCCTCCTCCCCAAGTTCATTGCCACACATGTATACGGGAACGCAATCTTCATAAATCTCAACCAGCTCGACCTTTTGTCTTTGTCCCGTTCTGTGGTTTAGGCAAATTCAGATCCGCCACAAATTGGGCTTACTAAGGGACCCCAAGAACGTTACATCCTTTGCGACAAACCCTCTATTCACCTCAAGCCGGTAAACAAAGGTAAGTAAATTCGGAAATGTATGCACAATCGGGTTACATACGCTTTGAATAAGTAACTTGTATAAAAAAAAACTAGACAACGGTTTTCTGTTCCCCGTTTTACAAAGGAAGTTCATTTTCAAAAGTCTTCACGAGTCTCTATTCTGCTCGACTGTACTGATAGTAAAGATTGGGTAGCTTACTCAGATACAGAATTTGAGGTCTAAGTTTAGAAAGATATAACACTGCTACTGGGATTTACTACGCTAACTTAAGTACCATCGTGCAAAGGTACACAATGTCGTGAAGCAGTACTGCAGACTTCATTAATTATGCAGGATCAAGGACGTATCGTCCGAAGGACTTCTTCCCCGCCATTACATAAATTGTTATCTACTACGAGACCCTTGGCGCACGGTTTTTAATTAAAACAGGCTATTTGGCACTGACTTCTTACTGGCTCAAGTTTTACAATTTTATTTTCTGCCTCTGTCGTTCCTATGATTTCTTTAAAGTTATAAAAGTTTAAAGAACGGTTCGAATTTCACCCCCATTTCAGAAAGTGGCGCTTAAACAAGTTTAAATGATTGCAATGCCATTTTCAAATTTGGCACCGTTTTAGATTTTTCGTGTAACGTTTGACAGCATCGATAAAAAATTTCAGCGTTCGACAATGTTCTGTGAAACGCAGGCGGGCAGGGAGGTGGACACGTGTCCCGATCGAGACCGGACGATTTATCGCCGCTGCTCGCGCCTGACTTCCACATAACCGGGAAATGGAAAAGTTGTCCAAGTATTCCGAGGCCATCGGCGATACTCCACAGCAACAAATTTAGTGCCTGCAGCTACGGAAAACTTTCTGTGTACTGCGAGCGATAAATAATATCTGAATACTAAAATGTTTTATAGTGAATATCTGAAAACGCGTTAATTAAAGTTTCTAATGACCTTGTGACGTGAGAATGTTGTCTCTTGGAATAATGTAGTAGAACTTAATCAGGGCAATACAACCACCAAATGAACGGTCGAAATGTATAAGCATCCACTGAATATTCATGGCAGAACCCACTTTAAAGTTTATGATAAGAAATTATGGTAATAATTTTAAATTGACCTAATCCATATTGCGAGGCTGTAGAATTTGGCGGGCAACAAAACTTGTTACAGCGGCGGTTTGATGTCGCACTTCAACTCAATTTTGTAATTAAAGACCCTCTTAGAAAAGTTTGTTTGAAGGGATTAAAGAGATTTTCCTGTTGTTGTAAAATGTTGAAAAGATTTAATAATTAATTGAACAAAGGGGACAAGATTGAGAGTCAACATCTGGGAAACTTAAGAGTTAGAGCTCTGTCGACGTAAGAGTGGTTTCTCTTTTAAGTTTACAATTGACAAAACAATGTGCATAAACCTATAAAATTTTTCGTACATAATGATTCAACATAAGCGACTGTATCGATGCAGTCGCGCGGTTGCATCGATACAATGCCTAGAAATCGCAAGTGCAGCGATGCAATCGCGCGTTTTGTGAACGCGCGCTTGCATCGCTGCTAATAGTCGCTGTGTGTTAGTATATACATTAAATAAATAAATTAGTTAATTAATTTAAAACGTGCATCGCGTTTGCATCATGTTTGTATCGCGATTGCATCGCGTTTACATTGCGTTTGCATCGCTGCTAAAAATCGCGCGTGTGTGCAAAGATAGGCGATTAACAACTTCATCGCTACTGAATCGCGCTTGCATCGTGTTTGAATCGCGCTTGCATTGTGTTTGCATCGCTCTAGTTCGCCGGTAATGCTAAGGCAAAATGTTTTGAGATTCAACAACGCTAGTAGCCAATAAATTTTTAGTGAAACGGAAGCTGTAATGGTACGGTGCGATATTCATCCATCTAATGTTCAATCTGTGAAATTGATATCGGGCTGAGTGGGTGCAGCGGTGAAGGAAGTCCCGTCACATGCTCTGACACACCAATGTTTCACCGCCGCCATCACGACTATCCATTTCTTTCTGCGAATCAACCTTTTGTTTTGTTTTTGTTTTGCTAAACTTTTGCGCCGGGTCAGAATTTGCGCAAGTCACGCGCCATTTTACATTCTTGTTTTCGAATAAACGGTAAATAATCCATTATTTGCTTTTATTTCAATTTTAATTAAACTGAGAAAAAGTGACCGGTATAGTCGATAGAAAGCAGTTACCGTAGCCTACTATTTTGTTAAATCTTCCCTAATATAATGTCAACTCTTGTTTAATTACAAATAAACAATCAAATTACCTTAAGCGACGACAAAATTACTACCACAAAAGCATTCATTTTGTTTACATCAGTTTTAGAAGCGTAAATAAAAATGTTTGTTATAAGTAAATGGTTGTTATTCTAGTATGATAATACAGACGCTCACCTGCTCACACGAACACACACGTACATATAAGTGGGAAAGGAAATACTGTGCCAAGTTCGACCTTAAAGCACTAAGTTCCCCTTATTCCAAGTATCCAATTCCCTCTACACTAAAATCAGCAATACGCCATACGTATTACACATTACCAATATATCCAATCTCCTGCACGTAGTTGACCCCCTTGGCAGCCGCATAATATTAACAATTCATGCCCTAAGTAGTAACGTACGTCGGAGCCAATTATCGGCTATTAATCAAACATGATACAAACAATGTGCTTTCTGTGTAGGACATAAATGTGCATGAGTAATAGGCGACAACATTAAACGTGATGCGTGATCATAAATTCCAGCATAATACATACAATACGTGTATTTTATTATTTATGTCAGAATGTAGTATACATATAACACACAATTTATATAAAGTGAAAAACACGCGTAAACAAATTACTTTGTAAGAACGGTAAGGGTACTGAAGAAAGCATTTCGTCGTCTTTAAAAAACTCAAAGAAACATTTATTAGAAAAATATCTTCAAAAGCAAAAAAGCATCTGGGGTAAAAAAACATGATGATAATATATACATCAAACCATAACGTTTCATGAATCGATTCATAAGCCATATAAGGTTATCAAAACCTCAAACTCACATCTAACAGGAATTACAAAAATATATACAGACGTTTGATCAAAATTTATATAAAAATCTTATTACAAGTTTAAAAATAAAGGAGTAAATTATAAATTACATTATTATAAAAAAATAAATCATAAAGCCGTCTATTCAGTGACTAATTTGTAGAATAAATCACCTTCATTTGCAGGCTCCGTAGGTTTTTGTCACGAAGTGGTTTCAAAGACCGAACCGTAAGGTCGGTTGTCAAGTGGAAATGAGTTATGGTGAGTATTTACCGGAAGATGACATTTCTGGAATCGGCCCATTAATTCCTAATGGAGCGACTGGGCAACATTTCATCTATTTGGCTGCACACCAGCTCTCTGCCGCAGAGCTATTTTCGGCAGCAGCGTGTCCGAAAATTTATAACTATGAGTTAGTTCTGAATCGTTGGATGGCTGTTAAGTAAGTGGGATTTATGGAATGCTCCTTAACGTTTGTTTGTGCATCCGATTTAGCGTGTTTTTATATCAGACTCTTTCCAATTCCGAAACACCTTTTTCTGTACACCCCTACACCAATACATACTAGGCAATTCATTTTACTTAAGGGTAAAAACGTTCCTCTTTTAACTTCATAGGACCTAGCAACCTGCAATGGAAAAAGCGCTAAACGCCCAATGTAGGTACATTAAATTTAATGCACTAAATATAATTACTAATTAACGTCTACAATTATTTTAATTTTATTTTTTATTTTGTTCGTAACATGTAACATATATATTATTTGAATTATGGTGTTCCATATTATGACGGGCCATGACAGAATAACAGCGAGGGCTATGTAATTAGTATAGTCCTGAGAGGCTGAGTCATGAACTCATCAACCCTTGGACATGCTTTTTTTATTTTAATTGAATTTAATTTTATTAATTTTTTTGTTGTTTAAATAAAGCCTGTTTTTTTTAGATGCATCATGCTCAATGTATGAATACGTAACAGTTCTAGATATTCTACGGTCATATAGAATATACAGGGTTATTTGTAAAATACTAACAACCTTGCAGGACTATTATGTTAATAACATTATAAACTAAAACGTTTCATCAATGACTTTCTACAAACATAAATAGTACAGAAAATAACGTTTATATTGTACATACTGAGACTTTTTAGATCAGAATTTTTGCAACGCCTCTCGCGTGCAAGACTTCACAAAAATAATTTAGGTAGTGGGTGCTTTCTTTTGCTACCCCACAGAGTTATCACCATTTAGGACTATCTATATAAATATTTTTATTTTTATATGAAAGTAAAATCTGATGGATTGTCAAAAGTCATGGAACAAAAATTATTGTTTATGATGTTAGTAATATAATAACCCTGTGTATAGCGCAAAATTTCTAAATACCCCAAGCATTTACGTGATCATAGGAATAATATTGTTTGGATGTGAACCACACATTATGTACATTTTGATGTTTATAGGGAGCCTATGAGGATAAGGTATAAACAAGCTATCACTGTTTTTATTCCTGTTGTTTAATGAAATTAGACCAAACTGTTGATGTAAATAAAGCTCTGTGTGTCGAGTGTTAGGCGCGCACAGAGGTGATTAGTAGGTCTTGTTTAATAAACCTTAATCCGGGTGTGCGAGCGACCGACTAGATTTGTTTGCGCCTCACGCTTCATTGTCCTTATTTATCAACTTCACTCCACTGGTAACTCGGCGGTGCACGGATAAACCTACTTAAGTTTATCTTTTTTTGATGATATCAAATTTTTTTATAATACCAAGTGATTGGGAAAAAATAAAATGGATCGAAAAGAGATTACAAATAAGAACGTTTTGGAAAGGGTTAAGGAGGAGAGAAATCTTTTGAATGCAATAGAGAGGGGAAGGGGGTAAAAGTTTGGACATTTGTTGCGTAATGACGAATTTGTGAGAGTGATGTATAGTGAACAAATAAAAAAGATCAAAGTAAACAGCTATAAAGAGGTCTAGGAACTGGCTATGAATCGTGAGGAGTGGAGGGGGCTACACCGACAAGAATCTGGTTCTTAAATAAGGTGATGACCAAGTAACGGGACGAACAAGTCGTGCGCCTCATGGCAAGCGACACGCCTGTGCATAACGGTTGCAGTGCCACTCAGAGCTTAAATTGCAAAGATCTTAAGGGCATTGCCAATGCGCCCGTCACCCTGAGTCATAAGTTGACAAGTCCCAAGTGCCTGTAATTTCACCAGCACCCTTACTGCTTGGCGGCAGAAATAATGTGGCAGTACTTCCCTGGACAAACTCTTTCCCAATGAGCTCAACTTCTAATAAATAACAAACAAACACATCATGATGTTCAATAAAAATAAGACCTATATTAAATAGAAAAAGAATCCTGGTTGGTACATATACACCACTATACATGCGTTGATGACAACTCCATTTACCTGTATATTAGGTTTCCATGAAGCTGCAATCTTAGGCGGTTATTTATTACCAATATTAAAATTCAGTTTGTTTGTTTAGAACAATTTTGTTTATAAATTATTATGCAACAAATCATAATCAATCACCTTAAAAACGGCGGAACAGAATCAATCAATCATACAAGCTCTTTGTTCTACTCATTTGTTAGACAGTTACTTCAGAAATTAACTAAAGCTCTTTTGGGATTTTGTTTCCGAAGAAAGCCGACAATAATGAGGTTACTCGTTTTAGGTTTCATTTAGAATTACAACGAACAAATAGATTTATCTATATAATAAATACATTTATCTTTATCAATTTATATGAATTTCGTGTATTGTGTACCTTGGTGAAAATCTGCAAAGTAAATACGGACTACTGAACATTAACCTTCACATGCACAGGCACATGGGATTTGTCAATTTGTCTCAGGGTGACAAACGCCGTGGCAGTGTTCCTCAGATCTTTGCGATTTAAAGCTGTAAGTGGCGCTATGGACAGGCGTGTCGCTTACCACCAAGCGCACGCCTTCTTCGTCCCGTTATTTTGGTATCATAAAAAAGTCCTATTACTGGCAGCTAACTATTTAAGCCTGAAGAGATAGTGGAGTATAGTAGAACAAACTCAAAGTATACCATGAGAGTCGAGCGTTTGGAGTCCCGCTGCAACGTCAGTTTTAATTCGTTTGTGTTGAGAATGCCAACCGATCATCTGTCGACTGTCATGAATGAGGTGCAAAACCCGACAGGATGTCGGTGATATCGAGATCGGTTCAATTAGTATTTCATGTAAATAGTTTTATATTATATTATATTTAGGTTTGTCTTTAAGGTATGTTAGGGGTAAGGGTTGCCTGAATTCCGAGCGTTATGGACAGGTCCGTAGCAGTTGCAGCGCCACCTTCAGTCGCAAAGATCTAAGAGGCACAGTCACTGCGCTTGTCACCCTGAGACATAAGTTGACAAATCCTATGAACCTATAATTATACCAGCGTCTAAACCGAACTAAATAATGCTTACATTTTTGCTTGACGGTAGTAACAGGTAAGGTGGCAGTATTTCCCTAAACGAACTCTTGCACAAGAAGCTCTACTGCCACTAAAAGTGCAGTAATAGAGTAGTTTTTTTCTTACCCGATTGAAATAACTAATGATATTTATACTAAGAACCTGAATATCTAAACAAATGATCAACAAAAGACAAACGAATAGCAGAAACGTTTCTCAGTAGTACAATAATTTTGCAAATTTAAACCCAGCGAGAGATAGGCGTTATTAAATCAAAACGTTCAGTGGAAAATTCTGCTTTATTTCGGTTGAAACTCATGAAAATGAAGTTCTTTATCATAAGTTCATTAAGGCCCTGTCTCGGCGACGTGCCGCCTTTGCGAGGCTTTCAACTTTTTAACTTCAACGTGGCAAAGTAACAGTACTTTATGTACACGAAAAGATGCAAAAAATAAATATAATGAACCATCACAACTAAGGCACACTAGTACCATTACAATAAGAAATGTATAATTTTACATGCCAACTGCTGATTGCTTTTAATTAATTTGTTTAATGGTACATTGGTCGTATTTTTGGCTCGTACATAAATTACAGAGGGGAAGGCAACCTCACTTTATATCCAGCTTAAAGTTAACGTAGTAGCAAAGTTTCTGCTTCAAAATCAGGCGAGAAATTACCCAGATTAATGTCATTTGAAAAGTTTCACAAACATTCTCTTAAGTCCCATGAGTAAGTTTTGAAATTTTTCTGCAAGGTGCAATGAATCTAAGAGTAGAGCGTTATTAGAAAGTTCTCCAAGTCGGATTATTCTCCTCGCTCTGGGAGTTCTCGCCGAGAATATTATGATTTCCGAACAAGAAAGTTGTTGCTGTCGTGTTTACCACTACAAGCTAACTATATTACCAGCCAGCGCGAGCGCTCAGGTAATACTATGACTTTCATGTTTTCCTGAAAAGATTTTATGTCTGCTTTTAAAGTAAGTATTCCAATATGCAATCTAAAAAGAAGGTTTCTTTACGTATTACAATATTTCTATTAATTGCATTAAAGATTAAGATCTCTAATGCAAATTTAAAAAAATATTGTTAGCAACACCTAATCCAAGCAGGAACACAATTGAGGTCGCAATCAATAAATATGAACGCACGTATATTGTCGCTTCAAAATATTAGCTTTTAAATAGAAACAAAGCAACATGAAAACAAAATAGTTCGTTGTTCTGGGGCATTTACCTAATATTTACAATATTCCGATACAAAGTCTGGTACCCGAGGCAAATAACTATGATAATACGAAAAGTTAAACGACTGTTGTTTTACCGTTGTCAAAAAATTTTATATCCGTGCTCCCTTGTTCGAAGAACTCGAAAACTTGAAGTCTTTGTCGCCCCCGGAGATAAATTATCGCATAGTAACTTTGCAAAAAAAACGACACACAACTGTGTTCACAACAAAATGTTTTTTTCCAAATATTCAGAAGCTTCATATTAGTACTAATTCGCAGATAGCTAGCCACATGAACGTTATACAGAAATTTGGATGAACAAGATTCCGCATTTGCGATATTAAACCCTATGTATGAAGCTCATTTACCAAATTGACGTAGAACCTACTTGGAATTTTTAAAATAATTTTCATGGAGCATGACAATTTTCGACCATAATTGGTTTAAAGCAGGTTACAATCTAATTTTCTGCTTAAATCGATACGGGCTCGACGACGTAAAATTGTATTATTTTCTGCTGCAAATTGAGTTCCGTGATCAGCGGAAACGTGACCGAAATGCACGACACGTTGATGTTTTGTCCGGGGAATACTTGTTATTTGTGTACCGGACGAGCAAGTACGTGCGGGGCCGACGTCAAGGGAAACCCTATAACTTTAAAGGGATAATTTCACCACCAAGCCTTTTTTGTTGTATTAGAAATTGATTTTTAATTTCGGTATCTAAGTCCGATTGGCGTAAAAACCGTTTTGGCCAAAATGAATACATGTTTTTTGTTTGAATTTTGAACTCTATCAATCCTTAATGGTAATAATAGTGTACTAGACAACCACATTAAATCCCTAGTCTCAAACTAGGGAATTCCCTGTACCAGAGAAACGGAAGTCACTCGTGGTTATTTCCCAGAATTCCCAGACGAGAACCAATCTAGAAAAAATTATTTCCCAATTTTGGTCCTACCGGGAATGGATACCGGGATCTCCGCATCCGGCGCCCACAGTATAAAATATTGGGCTACCGAGGTCGTCAATCTATTTATACGATAGGTGGAAAATCTTAAGTTAAAGTTTATACGACCCAGAATACAATTTATGGGTCGTACAAATATGTAAGTCAAGAATTATGTACATAATAAAATGGAAGTTGAATTTATACTAATGGATAGTTCATTTCCATAAATATCTTAAAATCAAACCTGCCGTTACAAGGATTTCTAGAAGAGAGAGAAAACAATGCTAGTACGGCATGGCCAATACGGCCTGCCCAAAATAAAAATAAAATCTTGCCATATTCTAAATTTATAAATGCTACTAATTATATACTATTTGTTTAAACTATATGTTCAAATATTTCTTAAACAAATATTATTATCTATTTTAAATAAATAGCGCACCCACTCATAGGAAGACCCTGTAACGCTGGTGCCATGGACACACACATAGACATTCACAAATTACATCCAAACTCACAAGCGAAATAAATGTAGGCTATGCAAATATTTCTCCCAGCCCGGGAATCGTACCCGGGACCTCAGCGTGGCAGACCACCATGGTAACCGTTCGGCCACGGAGACAATTAACGTTAAAAAATTTCAAACAACAGTCATTGTAAGGTAAAACATAAACAAAATGTTTCTTTATTTAGGTATAAAACCATTAATAATTTAACATTACATTACATGACGTCTCGATTTAATTTTATTAAAAAATATATTATGAAAGATTTCATTAATTAAGAATACATTAAATTAAATTGAATTTAAGGTACAGTTAAGAATTAATTTGTTATATTTTACAAAATGAGTATTCGACAAAAAGTAGCGCGTATCGCATACTATTCAGTATATTTCTCCCGGCCAGGAAATCGAAGCCTCCAGGCTGTGTGGCAGACCAGCATAATAACCGTTCAATCAAATATATAAGTAATAGTCAATTTTCTCTACAAGAGCAATGAGTACAATATTCATTTTTAAAATAGGGCGTTGAAAATTCGAGGGTTTCATATTTTGCCGACGTAATCGCTGCAAAGTACTCTTTTGTTTACGGGAAAATTTCGGGGCCATTTCGAATATCGGGCGTATCGTTGCATTGTCTACAACGGTATAGCTCGTTAATCAACTTTTTAATTAACTCAGTCATAATACAATCGGTAAACAGATAGGGAAACAAAGTGAGTTTGTTTTTGAAACAAATTCGGTCATTAATCTGCCATCATGTAGCTGGATCTTGGATTTATTGCCAAGATAAGGGGAACTTTGCAAATAAGTGTTCGTAACTCTTAATAACATTCCTGTCTGAATATACTTACTTACGCATTAGTTATGTCAGGATATCTACGTACTTGTTTAACCAAAAACACATATACCATTAGAATTTATGTTATGTACCTGAAATTTTAATTTATTAATTTTAATTTTGACTCGGACACGATTTTTATAAAATTTTTCTCTCAATTTAATTTAATTTAATTTTAATATTTGATTCGCCCGACATAATGATTTTTAAAGTTTTTTATTTATTTAATTTTTTATTACAATGATAAAATAGGTAATCAAATAGTCAAAGGTTTTAGGTTTCACTTTGTGGAAGTAAATTAATTTGCTATTCCGCAAACCTAGTGGAGGTTAAATCGTGCAGAATAGTTGCGCTTGTGCTAATTATTTTCCAAAAAAATAATTTCCTCGACCCAGCGTCAAACTATCAACAGCTGCTAAGAAAGCTTTCGTAGAGAGGCAAAACACGAGTCGGATATATTTTTGGTGGTGGTTATTTCATTAATCTTATGTGAAGGTACGGTGGGACATTAACAACAGCATGACAAGAGTATTCAAAACAAGTGAATCCATTTTCTACGTTTTAAACTTCACAGATTTCGAGGTAAAAGGAGAAAATTCATTTGCCATACCTATAGCAAATTAATTTACTCCAATTTCAATAGTTAATCAAATATAAAACAGGAAATCTTTAGATAAGGTAAATATCTCTTCCACTACCTGTTCATAAACGTAAATAACTATGCTATAAAAGAGAATCAATTCATTACACATTTGTGTCGTTTTTATTACTGTTGCATTTTACTGTATATGGCACAAGAGACGCATAAAATACGACCGTATGAAAGCGTAGCAACAGTTTCCACTGAGGAGTTTCGTACGTGTCAAAACATTTCAACAATCCTACATACCAACTTAAAATTAAAAACAAACTTTCCGTTAGAGTTCACAAACATTGTAACTTTCAACAAATGAAATTATTTAAAATAACTAACTAACAAAGCAATTAAGAAAACGACCGAAGGAAACTTGAGTTCAGCCGGGGATCTAATTACAAAGACGCTCGCCAAGACGTTCGCAGTTCTACCAAAATTATTACTGTAATTTTTCACTGAAAACTTTCATAGGGATAACTTCGAGAGGAACATGACACGGAGGAACTTCTCGGGAAAGATTTATCGCATATAAACAGCATTATAAACAAGAGACGCGCCATTATTCCTACTTTTCATTATTTTTAAACGCAACTGTTCGTTTTTATGAACGTGTTAACGCGGGTTTACGTCCGTTTTATTGTTAGACCTCGCGTAAAATTGCAATTGAGGCACTTTCATTTGGACGTTTTTGTCAAATTGCACACAAATATTTTACTATTTGAGTTAGATACTAGTACATATTATTATATTCAGGGTGTCTGTTTTATATCGATTTAAATAACGACAAAAATAATGGCTACGTCACACACTACAAAAAACATTCGCCTTCTTTTGCAGTTGTTCTGATTTACCAGATTTTATGTTGATACTGCAGCAAAAAAGGAACATTTCTGGACTCACGACCTCGATTGGCCAACGGTTTATACTATCGGCACTGGATGATGAGGTCCCGGAGGCGATTCCCGTTAGTATGTACCCAATTGGAAAATGATCTTTTCTATATTTGTTATGGTCTGGGTATTCTGGAATGTGTCCCAGAGAGAATTCCGTAGCTCTGGTACTCATAGTGTAGGGAATTCCCTAGTTTGAGACCTGACAATTGGTGTTGTTATCTGGCACATTATTATAAACCCGGGTATAGATTATTTGCAACACTATATGCAACGCAACATTTCACTTTACATTTCAACACACTGCGCTCTCTACCCACATTCGCAGCGCACCCTTCATGATCCGTTGATTGTCAGCTTTTCGACAAACACTTTGAGTGTGCGAAGTACCGTCCATGGACGTTCGCGTTGCATTGCATGTTGCGTTGCAAATAGTCTGTATCGAGCTTAAAAATAATGTCGACCCCTCCTATATAAAAAATCGTAAGTCCAAATTCACAATTTTACAGGGGTACGTTTTAATTTATTGAAAAGACTAACATGATCATAACACTTGGGAGTCTCGAGGTATTCAAAGGAAATATGATATTATTTTACATGCTTTATATGTTACTGCTGACTATTCTTATAGTCAAGACAATTAAAAATTTATTTATTTATGAAACAATGCACCTATTTTTGTAGCTTACGATAGATTACGTAGGAGTCGATATATGGTAAGAAAAATATTAGACAATGTGTGACAAAGCAACAAGTTTGCGAAATCATTGAAGTAGTGGAGAGACAGCGTAGTTAATAAAAGTTAATTATTAAACAGTTGAACGGCCAGTCGCTCTAAACATCTCCATTTTTGTATCATCGTCTCTTATGACTCGTTATTTATAGGCATGTAGCCATTACTAAAAAGTATAACTAAGTATTAGTTTTTCATTCAATATTAATTAACTAATGAAAATTCAAGATAAACATATGCTCAACACTTGAGCTTCGCACGTCAAGCGTTCTCAATATCGGCAAATTATATTACATTCCGGTAAACATAGCTACCGCTAGGTTAATATTATTAATGAAAGCCCGTTATAATTAATCCTAAAATATACAAGGCGAAGACTTTCGCTAGATATTCTCCCATGCTTCCTTGTCCGATTTATTAAACTGTCTTATAAGTAAACTGTATGTATAAGTCGTGTAAGGTACTAACTGTAAGGCAATTATTTATTAAGTGTACGGCTCTCAAACAGCACGTTGCAATCCCATATAGTACTGAAAACACTAACAAAAGACGGAAAGATATTGTCTGCCCCAAAATTGTATCATCAAAACATATGTTTATTTCCAGATTTTTTTGTGTTTCTTGGGCCATTTTTGTAAAATAAATAAAACGCGAAATTGGCCATATATCAGCTTTGTTACGTAAAGGTTAAGAAAATTCTCAAAGAAATCCTTCAAAATATGTCCTACTATGATACAGACAATTTATTGATTATACCAAAATAAATGTTGTCTAATTTAAGCGTATAGGTATATGATTTGCATTTTATTTTATATTGTGAATAATTTAATCATAATTATATCCATCAGTATAATTAGTACCTGAAATACCTTTTTACTTGAAATACAGGATTCTCCTAGTTCAGGTATATGTGTTATATTTTACATTGATTCGGATAATTAGTCTTTAGTTACTCTTTGTACAATAAGCAATTCAATAAACAATTTTATTTCTGAATTCTTTTTAGTTCTACACTAGTTCTTACACAATGAAAGTATCAGGCTGTGGGATCCCCGGCTAAATCGAGGAGAAGAGTTAACCCGTCGAATCCTTCAAAACTTTACTTAAATCTCATTATTTTTACGTCAATGCGTTTCTCCTGTAGTAAATCTTAATTTACTTTGCCGCGAAATGGAATAGTAGCGAGTTTGCGTAAGGAAATTGTACAGTAGCATAATGAACTTGTATAACTTAGCCAATGTACCAGGTTCGATTCCCCAGTTTTATTTTCCCTACGAGAGTAGAAAATCAAACAAAGAATTACGGTAATCGTGGCTTAAGACTTTAGGTTTTCCGCTTCCAAGTATGGTACTATCCCCTGTATATTTGCCGGCGCAGAAGAAGGACCACAGGACGAGCAGCAATTGGTAGCCGTTCAGCGATGTTGTTTCGTCCTAGTCCGGACGTAGTCAAGCTATGAGTCCGGAAGAAGCTCAGCAAGGTAGGAACTGCCAACCCGAAGGTAATTAAATCTGAAGGTGATTGACTCCCAAGGTGATTCACTCCGAAGGTAATTACTATGTAATTATTACTCTAGTACGATAACTGCGGGAATTCCAAATATTGTACGAAAATTCTCCGGAAGACGCCGACGACCTGTTTATTGGTTCGTACCTATGCTCTAAGAAAATTCGATGTGGAAAAATGTCAACAAGAATAATCTTATTTTTTTATGATACCCAGTGACGGAGCGAACAAGTCATGAACCTGATGGTAAGCAACATGCCTGTCTACAACAGTTGCAGTGCAGCTCAAAGGGCACTGCCATTGAGCCCGTCACCTCGAGACATAAGTTGAGTAATTTCACCAGCACCCTTACACTTCAAAACCGAAACACAGTTCACATTACTGCTTGGCGGCAGAAATGGGTAAAGTAGCAATGCTTCTTAGGAGGAACTCTTTCACAAAGAGCTATACTGCTACTAAATTCATTGCGTGAGAAACACCTTAGTTTTTCAAATCATGTTTACAACCTATAGGTACAAATAAAATAATAATGTAACAATTCAAAGCTCCGGGCGAAATGTAAGCTTTTACGCGCCGAATAGGGTTGAGTTGTCCTACTTGCTCTTACTATACTATGGTTTTACCACCATCATTTTCATAATATTCTTTGTAAAAATTCTCTACTAATTTGTTATTATTTTTGATACAAAGAAAAATTCCTTCGATCGACTGGACTCAAATTGGTGTCTGTTACCAAGTCAGGGCACCGCTCTTAACCAACTGAACTACAGGTCGAGTCAGAACATCTTAGGAATTTCTTTATGTGTTTGTTATAGATCTTTGTATTAGGTTGAAACAACTTTTTCGTAGTCAGCGTACATGTGAGAAGGTTGCATCGAGTATATAACCACGGACGAAATAACAGCCGTCCATCCTTAGCAACTCATCAGGTAAATGGGCCTTATATCACTTTTAAATATCAACTCTCGTTTGCGCTGAAATCACAAATTAGAAAACTGAAATAGTACAGCGTTAACAACTGTCCTGTGTCTACGTCTCCGTATATTCCAAAAACATTCCGTATTTATTGTAATGAAGATAATATCTCAAACAATTGGGGCTGTCTCATTCGGTGGTGTGGTTACAAAACAAACGGAATCACATTTCATCGGTAATTAAATATTAAATATGTAATTTTGCAAATATTCGTCCATTATAGCAAAGCTCAAGTTAAACTGGTCGATTTGAAGTGAAACAATTGACGACCCGTCAATTGTTTCGAATTCGGACTGGCCAATCGGAGCGCAGTTGTCACAGTAATGATTTGGTAGAATAGTTTTCAAGCAAATTAAATGATATTTCGAATCTATTTCTGGTTATATACTCAATGGAAACTTGTGACAATAGAAATATTTTCTATAAATAAGGTAGAATTAATGTTAAGGCGAGATATTTCAACGTGAGCTTAGAGTTTAGGAGGTGAGGTGTGGGATTCGCCACTCTCATCGCGCAATCCGCACGTTGTAAGTTAATATGAATATGATAAGGACAAGCGGAGAAAATTTTACATAGATCCGACGTCGACAAGCACCTGATGGCGACTAACGGGGTAGCGGGCGGCGCGGCGTGTCGTTAAACCGCTGTTTAATTTGCAAATTTTGGGATAAATGCGAATTTAATAAGTAATAAAGTTGAAAACCAAAATTTGGCAGGTTGTCTTTAGTACTTAAAAAGAAATACCTTCGTATGTTACATATTTTATTCTAAAATCATTCGTTTTAGACTTATATTGTAGCCTGTTTTCAGGATTTTATATGACAATGAAAAAGTACATCCTACCGTGTAACACATTAGTAGATTCTTCAGGCAATACCTTAGGTGTGTCGTATATTTTTTGTAAGATAATTATTTAATAGCAAATACCTAACCATTTTTTTTAAATTCTAATGTAAGTGTGCATTGACATCCATCTCACCTGATGGAAAGTGACGATGAGGTCGATCAAGAGAAACAGTTTTTTCCGCTTCTCCTCCTGTGACTCACCTTAAGTAATTCACAAGTACAAGCACATATTTTTTATACCTTACAGGAAGTGAATTCAAAATTTCGTTCTCGGAAAAAAATTAAAACAAACTTCTCGTTGAAACTTGAAACAGATAAAATATTTCGTTCGTAAAGCTAAAAGCCTTCATCTGTTTTAATTTCATAGCAGAAGGAGCGCTGTTTCGGAGAAAAATGTTGCTTAATACAATATGCATCAGCCTTGGCTTATTAAGAATACTTTGCCTTACTATAATGTATTATGTTGAATAAGTTGAATAATATTAGCTAAAAGTAAAAATAATATTAATATTGCCCTGAAAGCAAAATAATTCAAATTTTTCTCTTCTGAAGCATAACAAAAGTAAATAAATTAACATATCAAAAATACAGTATACCTGTTAAGCCATTAAGGGTAAAATTGTGAAAGAAAAATAAAATCACAGGTAAAAATATTCATTTCAGAGCTCAGGTAAAAATGTTTCTTTCGGAGTTCTAGTAGCAGTAGAGCTGCTTGTGAAAGAGTTTGTCCAGGGAAGTACTGCCACCATACCTATTTCTGCCACCAAGTGATGTGACCATTACTACGTTCTGGTTTTGAAGGATAAGGGTGTTGTCAACTTTATGTGGTTGTTGTCAACTTACGTCTCAGGGGGTCTCTAGCTTACTAACAACCTATGGAAACCTAAATAACGTCAATGGATGCGGAAAAAAATCAGGCTTTCAGGTGCTGTGAGAGATTTAATTTCCTTAATTATACATGATCGTTAATTATTGAAGGCTTTATTTGCAAAATAAAAATATCGGACAGTGGTTTGAGTAACTTACGTGTTCACCATTTTTACATTACTCGGCAGTCTCGTACGTTACAATGTTCCCCAAAAGTTTGAATTAAGGATTTGGGGAATATTATTTTGCAATCTAATTTTTCCGGGAAATACGGCTGCATTATTTCAGTGTCCCTAAGAGTGATTGACACTTAAGATTCAACCATAGTACAATAAGGCAAGTATGATAACTCCCTACAAATATAACAGCGTAGCTTGTGTGTGTACGGATACACACATTCACATAACCTCGCGATGCCCTTACGTTGCATGACACTGGTCGTCCCAACGCGCTTTTCATTATTATACGAATGTGTGAGTGCGTACACGGCGCGCGGCAGTGGTATAACGTACCAACAGTGTTTTTAGCAGTTATGGTATTCTTTTTCATTTTAATGTCTTTGTACTTGTTAAAATACTCAATAAGCTAATAATGTTCTTTAACGAAGAAGACCGCGTCAAACAATTGCATAAAATGAAACTTTCGTTCAATAAATTTAGTTTAAAGTAATAATTACAATACAAGATTAAACTAAAATTATGTGTCTGATGGTCGAAGTTAGATGCTAGAATTATATGAATGTGTGAGTCCGTACACGGCGCGCGGCAGTCGCGCACACATACAAGCTGCATTGTTACTTTGTACGGACTTACCATACTTCTCTTATTTTATTGTGATTCAACTCTATGCTACTTACAATAAGGACTATCCATAGTCTAACGTTTGACAGTTTAGACGATGATTGATGTGGTCTCGATTGTATGAAAGAAATCCCTAATAGTTGCAGAAACGTCTAATAGTTAGACCTCCGTAGTCGAGTGGCTTGTACTCCGGTTTTCACGGTATCGCATTCTCTGAGGTCCCGAGTTCGATCCCTGGCCGGGTAAGTTTAAAAAACCAAACGTTTGTATATTGTCTCGGGTCTGGGTGTTTGTAGTACCGTCATTGCTTTCGATTTTCATTACATAAGTGCTATAGCTATTTACTTTGGGATCAGAGCAAAGCATGTGATGTTTTGTAATATTTATTTATTAAAGTTGCTTAGCTACAAAATATTAGGAGATAATTTTATCACTAATATCGACAGTTATACTTTCTTGGGCGAAACCTACGTATAACTAACCACATAATCTACTAATATATGGACTGCATGTCTGCATTTAATGCTTACAGTCGTGATTTCAACAGGAAGCGTCGTTTGCGGCCGATGCGAATGATAGTTCGAGTATCAAAAAGTAGCAATTGCCATTCTAAAAAGATAATGTGATTTTTTGTGTCTAAAACCACTTGACTTTTTCAGTAACGGGAAATGGTAACGTGTCCTTGAGGGTAAAACAAAAACACAATTGGTGAAACTTTATGGTACATTTTCGTTTCACGTTTGCACAATGTAATGGCACCTTTATTTACATTATTGATTGTAAATTCCTCCGCAGATTATAGTCGGGGATAGGCATGAGTTTGTTGACAAATTAAAATAGAGGATTTCGATAGTGATATGTTTATTTCTCTAATTTTTTTGCTTATTGTGTCGATGGCAGACACTACAATGCTTGCCATCGTGGTGACAGGATTTGCCAATCAGCGTCAGGTACTGCCCAGGATGTGCTAGACGTACAGGAAACCAATAGTATATCGTGCGGGGAGTCTCCTAATTAGCCACTCATAAGTGGATATAATATTTTTTGCAAATTAAAACGAGACCGCTACTGATGTACCCTCTTTGAAACACAAAAAAAAAATCATCCTAATCCGTTCACGAATGTCGGAATAAACGTGTAACACTGAGGTATTTGTAGTTAAGCGAGGTTAGCAATGAAACGCCAGTTAGGTAACACGGTCCGTTTATTACTGCCGGCGCCCGCGGCGTCGCAGCGCGGCGCACGCGAGACATATACATATGTATGCATACATATCATTCCTCCACCTTTATTTACAGAAACTGGTAACAATAGAAAGAATATGATTGCTTAACTTAAAAATACTTCTTAAAATCTACCTTAGTTCTAGGCCGCAACTGACGAGTCAAGGGCTGCGCCTCTTGACTACTGCCCTCACCCAAGTTACTGTGGGTTGCCTCGGACGGCGGGGCTGGTGCGAGCAAATCATCAGAAGACTCAGCATCAACCATTTCCCCACAGTCCATCCACTCCTCCTTATCATCATCATTTGTTCTCGCTTCTACCGACCCTTCGTCCGATATGGGTTCACTGAGACTAGGTGTCGAGACGGTTGAAGGTGATGGGTGATCCTGTGACTCTTTTGAAGGGTCATCGAGCACTGACAAGGTGTCATTTTGGTCCACGGCTGAATTACATTTTAGCATTTGATCGATATGGCGAATACAATGTACGTTATGATCATAAACAAAAATTTTAAACATTCTGTTACCTACTTTTTGTAACACCTTACACCTAATCCAGTGCTCTTTACGTACACTGTACCATCTGACCCAAACATGATAGGCTATGTTGAACTTCCTGATTTTACCTACATTTAGTTCCTTTAAGGAAAATGTTAGGTTTCTCTCTTTAGGTAATATTAAATCTAAACGGGTTCTCAATTCCCGACCAAACATTAAGCGAGCCGGTGTTTGTCCTGTGGAACAGTGCACAGTATTTCTATAGATAGATAAATATCCTAATAATTCATCGTAAATCACACGATGCGTGACATTATCTTTTAGAATGCATTTCATAATTTTTTTGCAAGTTCTCACAGAATTCTCCGCCTGCCCGTTACTACAAGGGTGATAAATTGGTGATGTTTTATAATTTATACCATTGTAAGAACAAAATTTATTGAGTTCAGCGGAGTTGATTTTAATGTCATTGTCTGATACTAGGACGTTCGGAATACCAAAAGTTGAAAATACCTGTTTTAGTTTTGATATTAAAGCCTGCGTTGTCGTACCATTAGCCATGTGTAGACATTCAACCCATTTACTATAGGCGTCAATAATCACTAAATACACCCTCTGCCCTATAGTCATGTAGACTATATGCACGCGCTGCCAGGCTGCGAGCGGGCGCGGCCAGGGCTGCGGGGGCGCGCGCGCTGGTGCGGCCCGCACGCTGACGCATATGCTGCACGCGCTCACGTGTCGCTCGATGTCGCTGTCGATGCCCGGTCACCACATGCGGCTACGGGCATTAGATTTCATTTTGACGATTCCTAGATGTGATTTATGTAACTCCGCCAACATACCACCTCGCAATGATTCGGGGATACTAATCTTTGGCCCTCTTAGCAGACAATTGTTCTCATATTGTAAGTCAGCCTTGCATCGAAAATAGGGTAAAATTGATTTACATTTTATTTTCCTTGGCCAACCTTTGTTCATGTACTTAATGACCGTCTGTAAACTGTTATCACTCCCAGTCGCACTCTGAATGGTTTTGTACGTTAGTGCTGGTGATAGTCCACACAAAAATTTAAGTGAAGTGTACGTATCATATTCTTTGTCACTACCACACTGGGTGTTATTTAATGGGGCGCGTGAAAAATAGTCGGCTACTAAGTTTTTATCACCTGGCAAGTATTGAACTACGTAGTTGTATGCAGACAACATAATTGCATATCTTTGTAGCCGAAGCGCTGACGTCACCGATATCCCAGTTTTATTATTAAATATCGACACCAATGGTCTGTGGTCTGTTTTTAAAATAAAGGGCTCACTTCTACCGTATAGGTATTGGTGAAATTTCTTTACTTGTATTTTTTGGATTTGGCTGTAATTTTTTTCACTAGGTGCCAGTGATCTTGAAGCAAATGCCAGCGGGCGCTCAGTGCCAGCAGCATCGCGCTGAGCTAAGACCGCGCCGAGCCCGGCAGGACCCGCGTCGACCGACAACACTAACTGCGCCGTCGGTTCAAAATGCGCCAACACTCGCTCCGACATACACGAGCTCTCGCTTCACCGCCCGCATGGCGTCCCGCTGCCGTGCACCCCACACCCACTCGGCTTTAGCACGCAGCAATTCGTGTAGCGGACTCATCAGCGAAGACGCGTTGGGAATGAAATTCCTATAATAATTGACTATACCCAAAAATCTTTTCACCTCCGTCACATTATTGGGTTCTGGAGCATTTAATATTGCCTTTACTTTATTTGAGCACGTTCGTAAACCGTTTTTATCTATTACCTACATAGCCTAAATACGTCACTTCGCTTTGAAAAAAATCACATTTCTCTTTCTGTAAACGAAGGCCTGCCTCGTTTAAGCGATTTAAAACGTTATTTAGCCCTTTTAAATGTGTTTCCATGTCGGGACCTGTGACACATATGTCATCAAGCCAACAACTCACTCCATCGATGCCGGCAAGCAAAGATTCCATCGATTTTTGAAAAATCGCGGGCGCGTTGGCTAGGCCGTACACTAACCTAATGTACTTATATGTATAGCCCCTTATGAGTGTTGATGGTCGTAAGACCTTGAGACTGATCACTAAGAACAAATTGGTTGTAGGCATTTTTCAAATCAATTTTGCTGTACTTTTCGCCCCCTCCTATTTTAGCAAACACTTCTTCAATCCGTGGTAGTGGATATTTGTCTATTATCAAGTCTTTATTTAGGGTAACAGAAAAATCTCCGGCTATTCGTAGGTTCCCGTTTTCTTTCAAAACGGGCACTATAGGCGTAGCATATTGTGAGTGATTGACGGGTACTAGTATTCGGAGATTGACCAATCTTTCTAATTCTTTTTCTACCCTGTCCTTAAAAGCAAATGGTACGGAACGTGGCTTGAAAAACTTTGGTACACTATTCTCCTTTAATTGCAAGTGAATCTTAAACTTATTAAATGTACCTAGTTCGTCACGCCATAAATCTGGATATTTATCTAATAATGTTTGAACAGCATTCACTTGTGTCAAACTGTTTGTATTTGTAACTAAAAACAATTTAAATGTAGACATAAAATCTCGCCCCAAAAGGGGTGGACCTCCATATTTAACTACATATAATTTAAGTGTACGTTTTTTTTGTTCATATTCTGCTAAAATTTCAAAGTAGTCCAAGGGCGATATTTTATGTCCGTTATACAAACACATTTTCAAATAACATTGTTGTAATGGGTACGTTGAAAATAATTTATTATACATGTTATCAGATATCACAGAAGAACCCGATCCCGTGTCCAATTCCATTGTTACTAATTTCTTCCCCAGTAATAATTGTAATTGAATCGGTTTATTAGTCACATACCTTATTTGAAAGTTTTGGCACTCCTCACAACAACTCTCGACACCGTCACCCTCATTTTCTATATTATTGACGCGGGTATTCAGTTTCTTAACACACACTTTTTTAAGTGCCCCTTTTCACCGCACTTTTGACACACGTAACCTTTATACCGAGACTTTTGTGACACATGATTTTTTAACCCGCACACGGAACACCTGGAATATTGATCGCGAGCGCCTGCACTCGCGCCGATCGCGCTGCCTGAACGCGGGCCGGCAGCACCGCCTGCGCGCGGCCCAGCAGCGCCTGCGCGGCGACCGCTACCTCCCGTCACGTGATAAACGGGCTCTTTCTTCATGTGTAAGGGCGCCCACGCGGCTGCAGCTCTGGCTTCGCGCATACACGAGGTCTGCTGCGCGATCTCCAGCGCCTTCGCGAAAGTGAGCGTTGCAGCGTCCTGTTCGAATAAGTGGTCACGCTCGGAACCAACGCTCATTCCGAGCACGAAACGATTCGTTTCTCTGTCAGCGAACGTACATCGCTTCGGCGTGAAATGCTCGTTCAGTACGGCTAATATGTCAGCATAGCTCGCCTCTTCCAAATTCTTTGGGTGAATTAAATTTTGTAGAAGCCGATAAGTGTCGTCCGATAAATGAGTGAGTAGTAACGGACCCTTTTTGTCCTCTTTGACGTCGTTAAGTTTTAAAAATTGCTTTAACCTCACATAAAACACTGACCACTCTTGTTCATTGTGATTAAACACATTAATACTGCCGAGATAATTGGATATTTTAATTAACTAAATAAAATATTATTTAAACAAAAAAAAATATTCACGCGCACGCGGGTAGTTCTCTCGTCACCAGTGAGGTATTTGTAGTTAAGCGAGGTTAGCAATGAAACGCCAGTTAGGTAACACGGTCCGTTTATTACTGCCGGCGCCCGCGGCGTCGCAGCGCGGCGCACGCGAGACATATACATATGTATGCATACATATCAAACGCACTCTAAAAAATGTAGTCGAATTTAGAAACCCTTCCTTTTGCGAAGACGGTTAAAACTGAGATGGTATATACAAACCATCGTATCTAGTTTACCAGATAGATTGAATGGAAACTTGGACAAATTTCAAATTTAAATAATCTTTATTTATTTCTTACTGTTTAAACAACACACATAAGCTCACGCCCTACTCCGACAGTAGGGTTAGGTAGAGACCACGGAACGCCACTTCGCTCTATCCTGACATAGCTTGAAACAAATTTAAATAATCTTTATTTATACCTCGTACTTGATGCCTCGGCTTGGCAATGCCGAGGCGCCATCGCCTCGGTAATGGAGCACTTGTCGTGGATGCACATTGGACATGTACCCCATAATTTTTAATTCTAGCATCTAACATCGACCATCAAACACATAATTTTAGTTTAATCTTGTATTGTAATTATTACTTTAAACTAAATTTATTAAACGAAAGTTTCATTTTTGCAATTATTTGACGCGGTATTCTTCGTTAAAGAACATTATTAGCTTCACAACATTAAACAACAAAAACTAAAACTAAAAAAAACTTCATAACATTATAAGACATCAAAATGAAAAAGAATACCATAACTGCAAAAAACACTGTTGGTACGTCAAAAGAAATTTTTTCACGCCTAGGTACTCCCATGAGTATAACACGCGACAACGGTAAGCATTTGTCTGTGAAGTGTTTAAATCTTTTCGTCCCTAACAGGGTATTAAGCTATTTTACACGATCCCCTATTAACCCCAGTAAATGGGGAAGTAGAGAGAGAACAAAAGTTCAGGTCAAAGAATCAGTTTAGAGAGATGATTTTTACACTACCTATACACACCTCGTAATAATACACCTTACAGTACTACGGGGAAAACTCTAGCTGAATTTTTCTGTGATCGAGTTTACAGAGTTATTGCCATCGTTAGCACCTTTGAAAAACAAAGCAGAAACTTGATAATCATGAGACAAAGAAAAAGAATAGAAAAACCATAGAAAATGGTAGAAAAGATTGGAAAGTATGTTTTGCTAAATGTGAAAATATTTGATTTAAAATTAATATAGAGATTTGAAATTTACATCGAAGATAACTAACTAACTTTGTTAAAGGAACATTAACTGAAGAGACGCACGCGCCGACCACGGGTAAACTAATTTGACAGTTATCATTGAAACCATCGACTAACGAGAAAAATATATTAATTGTTGTAAATACTCTCACCGATCGATGTGTCTATTGGAGAGGCACCCTCCTTACACTACTTTATCTATTCTTTATTTAACGTTGGCATCATTTGTGGGTGGTGACACCACGGAATTAGGAGTACAGTAGTATTTACTGAAATCCGAAAACTGTTTACGTAATCTGTGGTTAACGGTTGGTTACTCATTAAGTAACTATTTGTTAGTCATAGCTATGTACTATTTGTAATGTGTAACTGTTTGTTAACCCCAATAAATAAATAAAAAATATAAATTGTAGAGGTAGACGTAAATAAATTCAAACGATTAATAATCTCAGTACAGAGTACTAAAAAAGCGACCTCAAAGTTTGCCAGCATTAGAGGTGGAATAATTTCTTTAAATTCAAATGGAACCACTGAGCTACCTTCTTACCAACAAAAAAGAGTTGTCAAAAATTTTAGTTAGAGTTATCGCGTAACATACAGACAACAAAAAAACAAACAGTTGAATTGAGAACCTCCTTAATGTTTTGAAGTCGGTTAAAAGCAATTTGTCGACTAAGTTCGTAAACCTCGTAACCTCTATTATCTTTTGAGTAAGGCGCAAAAAACAGACCTAATAGAAATAGTTATGTGACAATCTATGTTTATGCCATTATTTTATAACTCAAAATAGGGTCTACAAATTATATTTTAAGCTTTAATTGCGCAATAGCGCTTGAAAAGTAAAAGAGGGATTTCGTCCAAAAACGGAGTTACGAGGTTTTCAAATTTAGTCGACTTATTGTACTTATCAATATTAATATATATTTCGGATTTTTAGGAACAAAACAAAATTATCTTATTCTCTTGATCTGGTTCATATGCTGCAACTAAAAGTCATTCGCTACAAGCAGTGGCATTTCAACATCAAGGTACTTCAAATGTACTTATACAATGTACAAGGTACTTATATTCTGTAGTTCTCACGTTCATAAACTAGTGGAATATTTTTGTATTTTTCACAATTAATTATTGAAATCCATAGTAATAAAACATCATGTTATTCAATAAATAAAATATGACTAAACTGTACCTTGTCGTTTTAACATGTGGTCCATTTAACGATATGGTAATTTTGATGACTAGTCGTTATTGCAAGTTATATAGTCTTCCTGTATAGGTGCGGATCTAGTCTTTATGCTGACCCTACGAAGATTTTTTTTTATAATGTCAAGTTGCTTATTAAGTAACACGCCTGTCCATAACAGTTGCAGTACCACTCAGAGCTTTAAACGGCAAAGATCTCAGGGGCAATGACACTGGCGTCTATCATCCTATGCTCGATATTGTCGAGCATATTGGCTCATGTTTTGGCTCATGTCTAGTTTGTACGTTACACCATTAACCGTAAAGTTTATTATGCTATGTACAATATCGTTACTAAACTGCTTGGCGGCAGAAATAGGCAAGGTGGCAGTACTTTTCTGGACAAAATTTTTTCACAAGTACCTCTACTGCTACTAAAAAGATATAATTATTCTCGTACCGACCCCTAATAATGGATGGACTACCTACAGGTAGTACTTTGAATTTATCACAAATTTTTCAAAAATTATCACTTTTCGTATTAAAATGTAGGCAGCATATATGTCATCTGACACTATGGCATCGGTTATCCGATCGTCAAATAAATGCTCCGATTTAAATGAAGCTGAGTTTATACGGGCGCAGAAAAACCCACTGATTCAGAACATACAAATAATTATTCAAAAATCGCCCAAAACATTAGCCCTCGTTATGAAATGATATTTCCGTTTTCTACTTTTATTAAAATAAACGTTAATGTGAATCGCAACTTTCCTTACTTTTAATTTCAAATGCACTCAAATGCATAGAACATAAAATTTCAAATAAAAGGAACGGACAAGGAATATATATTTTTTTTTATTTAAATGTGAAAGGGTTTTTTCACACAGTATAATATATATGCCACCCCAATCGTGCTGCTTTACATTGTTAACGTCTTCTAATACATTCAGCAACTAATTTATATAGCGCCTTAGCCTCATGCGATGTGGGCGAGGAAAGGATTGTCTCGTTCAAGAGTAAGGAACCGCATAAAGAACTGGCTCCTTTCTGCTTCGACCCGTACACATTCCGCCATCACATGGTATACATCCTCTACGTGGTCACACTCTTCGCACTTAGGCGAATTAAGTTTCCTCATTAAATAACCTGTACCATTAGACCAGCACCCGCAAACCAGGGACCTCGCGATACACCAGGTTGTATTATTCTATACCTCGACAAGGAATATTAAAATTAAATGTGTATAAGTTGGTATGTAATATACCTGTATCGTCGTGTATGTGTGCATTTTTTGTACAATAATGGGACGAGAAATTCGTGCTCCTGCTGGTAAGCGACTCGCTTGTCCATAACAGTTGCAGTGCCGCTCAGAGCTTTAAATCACAAAGGTCCGAGGGGCACTGCTACTGCGGCCGTCACCGTGTGACGTAACTTGTAATTTCCCCAGCGTCCTTACCCGACGAAAACCGAAACACAGTACCTAATGTTCACATTATATACAATGTGATTACCGCGTTATGTTATTTAAAAAAAACACCACAAAACAACAAACGAACAGTTTTTTGGTGGTTTGTTTGAAAAAAAACACCAAATATACACAATATAGATCCGAAAAAATAGTTTCATATTCTATGTGTAACAGTCGCGAAAACCTAATAACTCAATATGAAAAAATTATGCTTGGAAAACTCAAATCGAAAGAAATATTATTTCCGTTCCAGGAAAATAACAGAATATCTCATGTTGATATAGGTTTGGGAATCTGATGGATGTTTACTTCAAAGCAAAGTAGATTTATCACAGACTTTTCAAAGACCAACCTAAACTACAGCTTCAAAAAAGTTACTTTACAAACTTTAATTACTATCGTCAAGTTATTCCGATGATTTCTCAGCACCTACGAAAGGTCACTCCAAACGAAAATGTAATCATTTTGTAAAGAGACATATGAATGTCATCTATCAAATAAAATTTTACTTGGTATAAATTAGCTTCAATTGTTTTCAACACACACACACACACACACACACACACAGAAATTCACAAGAGACTTCTTTTGTTCTTATGATGGCGTCGCGTCTTTAATCATGAACAGAGGTCATATTAAGCACTAATAATAGTATATTATGTATTAAAGGCAGTAAATATGAAATTGTTAACGAGAATTTGTTAGAAGCCCGAAGCCGAGGGCTGTTTTGAGGCATAATTGTAATTGAAAAAAAAATTGTAATGTCCTAAACATTACAATTTTTTTATATTACATCACAAAAATACATTGACTTTAGACAAAATACTTAATGGAATCAGTTAAACATGATTAAATTCATTACGTAAAATAGTTGTTATTGCAATCATTATGCTTCATAGACTCGGAACATAGAATATGACATTTGTAGTGGTAGTAGATTTCCTTGTGAAAGAGTTCTGCCAGGGACATACTGCCTAACCTTTTTTTTCTTACACTAAGCAGTAATATGAGTATTACTGCTTTGGTGGTTGTTATTATGAGTGCTGGTGAAATTTCAGTCAACTTATGACTCACGGTGATAGGCGCAGTGTCAATGTCAGATCTCAGGTCTTTGCGATTTAAAGTTCTCTGTGGCACTGCAATTGTTATGGAAAGGCGTGTCGTTCATCTCCAGGCGTACGATTTGTTCGCCCCGTCACTTGATATAAAAAGTTAAAAAATGGAATAAGAAAACAAATTATATGATCACAGCATCTTGTTTATTTCAAACACGTAGTAGTACTTTCAATGTGAGACAATAACCATTTGCATCTGCGCCTCTTACCACCCGGGCCGTAATTACTAAATGACCCTAGTCTCGCCAACGAGTAAATATAGGTGGACATATTGACAATGATAAATTATGTTTACCTTTTATCGGAAATTTTCTGGTACTTTGTATCTCTTGCACGTCTTACATATAAACTAAAGGTCAGGCCAAAAGTACTTAGATTTTATTTTAACATAATATAGAATACAATAGAATATAAAACATTTATTGCAACGCCACAACCCGATGTGACTATAGTGCTCCAACACAGTCCATATATTGCTCCATCAAATTCAATATAGTCCTAAAATAAAAGAAGCATCGGCAAGATGCAGAAGTTAGCTGACTCCGAGGCTGAACGGTTACAAACACAGGGTGAGGCACGCACACCCTTATAGGAGCTATACCTCACTACACATATACATAAGAAGAAGAACGCAATAACGCAAAAATACACTGAAAGAAAGAATATAATAAAAAGTAAAACATAAACCGAAAAAAATACAAAAAATTAACCTAAGCATACGTATCAAATTTTAAACACTCGACACAATTTGAAATACTATCACGTGTGCGGCTTTGTCGTACATAAAGCTACACTCAGCTAACGTTAGCAGTGGATCTTAAAGCGAGGTGTTTCAAACGCCAGCCTACATTTTAGGAGATGGGGTGTGTCGCGTCGGGACCGTTTTATAGTAACACTGTATATTTTAATCATTTAGAAATCGAATAACAACGTATTCTTTCTATTAATTTTAACGATCAAAATACGCACTAGGCGAAACGTTGCAGTTGCACAGTATCTTATTAGCGTGTGTGCAGTCCGAGAATCGCACTACCACTGTGTCCTTTCTCGTCAACCACCACCGTTCCCCACCCAGACTCCGTCGAGGTCCACTGGCTGCGATACAGTCTGTAACCTGCAGGTGCTCATGACTGTTTCCGACAAATATGAGTAAAAAAATAGGCGGAGATGACGACTGACGGGGCAGAGGGTGACGCGGCATGTCGTTAATCTGCTGGGCAATTTGCAAATTTTGGGATAAATGTGAATTTAATAAGTAATAGGGCCTCATTTCAAAACCAAAATTTTGCAGATTCTCTGAAGTACGTACATACTAACATGTAATACATTCGCACATTCTTTAGGCAGTATCCTTAGATATGTCTAATAGTAAATGCCTAAACCATTTGATCTAGCAAAACAGTTTTTCCCGCTTCTCCTCCGCTGACTCACCTTAAGATATAGACGAAAGCTCGGTGTAGATCTCACTTGGTGTTAGGTGGCGATATAGCCGAAGATGTTACGTGTTTGTCTAATAAATGCCTATACTCTTCAGCCTTGAATGTCCCTAAATTATAGTTCTCTGGATACACACATGAAGGCAGTGTACTTCACTCCTGTACGCATCAGAAAAAATGAGGCCCAGCGTTTTGTGCAAATGGGTGATTAGACATAAGGATGGAATCCGGATTGTCGATTAATAGTAGTCCGAAGGAGGCACGGTGAGGGTAAAACTAAAAAGTCCTTACGAATAAACAGGTGCTATAAGAGTAAACGAATGAAGCATGATATGTGGAGACGGTATAGCAAATGGAAATCTGTATTCTCTGCTTTCAGTTACTCTATTTTCCGGATCACTGGTTGATGCACCGTGAACAGCCTATTATCATATTATAACAAGACAAGTAGTTCAACTCCCGCTGTTTGGCGCATCAATGCTTATACTTCGCTCGGGGCGTAGGGTTGTCACATTATTTAAGTTGTACCTTCAGGTTGTAAATATTGTACTTTATTGACTTAGTAGTTATGGGAGGACCTCTGCAAGTCTCACTTGTATAACATACATGAACTCCAATTAAAAATTCTTAAAACCAATGTACCTGAGAAATTTAGAAGGTATTTAGAAATACCTACGAGTTATTTAGGTTTTGCAATGTCCTACCCGCGAACGAAAGAAGAAATTACTTGTTACTTATAGAACATTTCTTTAACAATAATTTACAAGAGCCTAAAAAGACTCATAACATGTACGGGGAAAATCAAAACAAATACATAATTTCTAGAACTATTAATGATCTTCCTAAAGCACTAAAAGACGAGCTTAATCCCAAAAAACATAAGGGATAAACTAAAAAATACCTCCTTAATCAAATATGATATCCAAATACACTTCAAATATAATTGTAATTTTATTATTATACTTGCATTACTATAAAGACTAAATCCACCTTCTTGAACTTGTTTCTTTCCGAATACACTTACCTCGGGCAGATTCTGCAGTTGGGTCGAAATAATTTCGAGAAGGAAGCCAGGAGGAGGATTCAGCTTGGACGGGCAGCGTTGGGAAGCTA
This sequence comes from Hyposmocoma kahamanoa, assembly GCF_003589595.1. Lineage (NCBI taxonomy): Eukaryota > Metazoa > Arthropoda > Insecta > Lepidoptera > Cosmopterigidae > Hyposmocoma > Hyposmocoma kahamanoa. The sequence continues at coordinate 423,181 of NW_020653780.1, forward strand.
CGTCGAGTCTTCTCGTCACCTATACCACAAAATTAGTGCGTCCTGCCTGTTATGATTTACGGAGCCGAGACGTGGACACTCACGATACGGCTAGTCCACCAATTTAAAGTCGCTCAGTGAGCTATGGAACGGGATATACTCGGAGTTTCTCCTAAGGATAAAATTCGTAATGAGGTTATCCAACAGAGAACTATGGTCATCGACATAGCTCGTGCAATAAGCTAGCTGAAGTGGCAGACTCGGCAAACGTAGTGTAGGCCGCCCTCCGGTCAGGTGGAGTGACGATCTGCGAAAGGCTGCTAGCGGGAAATGGATGCGACAAGCCGAGGACCGGGTGAAATGGCGCACATGGGGCGAGGCCTATGTCCAGAAGTGGACTGCGATAGGCTGATGATGATGACGATGACTATAAAGACTAACATTTGAGAATAATTATCATAATCCTAACTTATTTTACACTAACTAACTAGCTTAGAAATAGACTAATTTACTATTTTGAAATAAACATATCGTTCACATTTACGACAGAGAGAATGGTTCATCACACTTCCACAAAAAATGAATCACCTAGCGACGAATGCGACTGGTCCGTCGAGTCGGTGGAAGCGGAATATCTTCTCACCTACCCTATTTTTGTGTTTATTATTGACAACATGATATGCGGCGGTTTACAGAAAAATCTTTAATAAGTTTATGCGACACCGCTTTATGTATTCTTACTTATTATAAGGTTATAAATTAAAAAAGTATATACATAATTTGAAAATATTAAGGTGTTTATCACAGTATTCTCATGCTACATTGAAATAACCTTTGTTAAACGCAATACTTACGCACTGATATTTCTATACATCGTGGTTTGGTATGAAATGTTGAACAAACAACCTACCTGTATACAATATACTTCGAAAGGTGTATGGATTGCAAATGTTTAGTGTGGTACAAAAGCCGCTAGATGGCATTAGCAGTATTCTGTCACGCTCTATCAGTATTCACACCATTATCATTAGTATAAAGCTGTTGAATCTTTTTTTAGTTTTAGTTTAATCCTTAGTTTTCGCCTAGTTTTACTCATTTTTAATAGGTTAAGAGCCTTCAGCTCGTCCGTTTATCCGGTGGTGTACTAAAAGCCATCAGCAACCAACTGCAAAGTATCCTTCAGAAAAAAAATGTACGACGAGATACCTTTATGACACATTAACTATCCAGTGGTCGCACCCTTGCACCGAATATAAGCAGTCGCGTGTGGTCTGTGAGACCGCAACTTTACGCCTTCGGTTTGAGAAGACAATTGAATATTTTCATGACGTTGTGTAGCACACGATAAACAAAGTTTTTTGTCTATATAAATGAAAATTAAAAAATATATTTACCTATTATTTTATTAAATTTGTACTTGTTAGTTGAGTCTATAAAAATTCAAAATTTTAGTCATATGACACAAACAATGTTAAAAATCAACAAAACAAGATGAAATTTTCGATCTTAATTGTTCATATTATGCACATTATAATACTCACCCGGGTTTCAATTTCATTCCATGAATTTTTCCGGAACACGACCGGTCGCGCTCGGAATCTGAAACCGCAAACACAAATAAAGACACATGTGACTTGCGACGAATGTCACAGGGCTATTAAGGGGAAGTACCTCACCCCCTCGAAGATATCACGGTCGCGCAACCATTTATTGTTTATAGTTTTTGTAAAATTACTAAAATAAAGTCGCTGCGGTCTTTGAGATCGCGCGCGACCGCTGGAAGGTTAAACTCGCTCGTTCTTAATTAACCTTGGAGTTTGAATGTCTGCCTACAACCCTGATAGTGCCACCTGGTACTGTGATGTACACAACAATAAACACGTATACAACTATACATTTCATGTAATTTTTTAAACACCGTACTAAGGTTTCAATTCTATAATACAATTAATTAATGGCGCTTGCGACGACCCGTGCTACGCACCGCGTGATTATGTGAATATGCGCATCGGCGTCGTCGTGTTTATGTGAAGTTACATTACTTGTCATTATTATATTATGCTAATATCAACCCATTGCTAACGCAATCTTGATTGTAAATTACTTAACAATGACATTAAGGCACTCCCCGATATTGGCGTATGCACGCATCTATGCAACATCTATACAACATTAACATATTGTTTATTGTACTTTAATAATATCATTTGGTATATTAAGTTCGGGTTTAGTAACTTTTTTTTGTTAATATTCAAGATCGATTATTGTTTAAGATAAAATCATAAATCGTACCTTTGGTACAATAAATCCTTAATATGTGATCATACGTTAAATGTGCTTTATTTATAATTATGAAAGTCCTTAAAATAATTCGACTTATATGAAACAAATTATGTGCACCAACCAGTGTGGCAGTCAAGCTATTTGACCGTACGCTCCGCATGCGACCGGTTTGATAGTTGGTTCGATCGTCGTCACGCTTTTAGAAAATTAGTGGACTGTATGGAAAAGCATGTCTGGAGAAGGATAGATCGGTATGTAAAAGGAGTGCTGAACGACTGAACTATACTACACTGACCTTAGAGATGGGTTTTTTTCAGATGTGACCTTATTACACCAAATACGCAAATTGCTTATTAGTATTTAGTATACTTGTTTATACTTGTTTATTTATTTCCTATGGATGAGATCGTCATAATTATAGAAAAACTTCTTATTCGAATAGTAAATTCTCCTGAGAAGGACTAATAAGAAACTTTGAAGGTTGTTCTTCATAAATGTATTTTTGTTAAAAGTTATGAATGGTAGACCCTTGGTTTGTACTTCTGGATTTTATGCGACTTTATGTTTATTCAAGTAGAAACAAATGTATATGTAAGTGTAATATTTAATATAAAGTACTTCAAATCGCAAAGATGTGAATGGCACTGCCACTGGCGTCCATCAGTCTGTGACATAGGTTAAAAAGTCCGATCAGCTTGTAATTTCATCAGCACCCTTCAAAACCGAAACGTAATAATACTAAGGGCGCGTGTACACGCTAAGAACAGTCGCTGTGTCTATGCAAGAATTCGTGTCGTTTCTACACACGACCTGTGTACACTGCCTCGGCGCCGAAAAGAAAAAAAATCTTGTCTACCCCCGACTCGAGGCGCTCTGTCTGTCGCTATTGTATGGGGTGCATTGTCAGTAAACGAACGTTTATGCGCGTGGACTGGTGTTGCAAAGTACCACTGTTGCACCAGTAATTTTATTGCAACTAATAAAATGCATGATGTACTTATAAGTTTAGTAGAGGAAGGAACCGTATTGTGGGACAAAACCTTAGAGATTTATAAAGATAAACGACGTACTTTTGAGGCATGGAGAAAAAAATGAAATATTTGATAAACTTTTCCTCATGTTGTCGTAGTGTAAGATAGAGGGTACCAAACTCATCTTTGTGTAGCAAAATTGGATGAAACCAGTAAATTCTCTTGTATCTTCTTTTCTTATAAAATTTTCTATACAAAATAATACTAAAAAAAATGGTGATTGCATGTTATATAATATGCAATCACCATTTTTTTTTGCTTAGTAGTCAACATATTTCTTCCCACATTCGGTAGTAAAACAACAGTTACCTGGAAGACTCGTTCATGCACTGACACGTTTACCCTACACACGACTGCCCGAAGGCATTCGTATCGTGTACATACTCATAATTTTCTTGTCTGAAAATATGTCGTGTCTGTTGAGACACGACATATTTTCGTGGTTACATTCAACAAAGTTCTTGTCGTGTACAAGACCATTCTCATCTTTTCTGTAGCAGACACGTCGAATTTCTTAGTATGAACATACGCCGTAAGGCTTGGTGGTAGAAATAGGTAAGGCGGCAGTACGTCTCTGGACGAATATCACAAGTACCTCTACTGATACTAAACTTGCTAGCAGTAAGTCTCAATATTGTTTTCACCGAATTTTGCAGAAAAATTACACAAGATTTTAATATAAATGCCAAATTGCTACTTGATAGTATCAAGTGAACCTTGAACCTCTGTGCGTAATTAATTTGTAAATAATTTTTAATTATCTTTAAATAATGAGCTCCAGAAACTCCACTATATTGAAAATTACTCTTGCAGCCTCCCCGCTTACGGAACTCGATAAAATATTTTACCATTGACTAGATGATAATAAAAATGGAAGTAAATTAATTTGCTATTCCGTGAATCCAGTGAACGGTGAACCATATAAAATAGATGCGCTTGTATTGAACATTTTTTTCATGCAGTTAATTTTCACACCCAAATAAAATTTATTAACACACGTGCAACTACACTCACAAATACCAGCATCAAAAATAATTAATAATTTCGCTAAACGTTTAAACGAAACGGTTGTACCAAGCACAAGTCCGGTCGTGTATGAAGTATTGATGCCACTTATCGGATGGATCTGCTAAATACCAACTGACCACCTTGGATTCAATCGACAAGCGTGGCAAGAAGCTTAATAGGTGACTCGGAATTAGTAGAGCTTTTAGAGCCTAGAGATTTTTATAAACCATAAAAAGCGGTCCTTCTACACCATAAAACCATTGCTCACGTCCTAGAACTAACGAAGTCGTCAAAAATGCACATAGGAAACCGCAAACGGGGTGCCAACGTAGTCTATTTGAGTTTTTTTAAAATGTGATATAAAAGGAAGAAGTTAAAGCTTAATTCGGCTTGTGGTGGCCGATTCAGTTGTTTACGTGTACAGGTTCCAAAAAGTTTCACAACGCTTCGTTAAACTAGACGCGCGGGATTACACGCGAGAGACATATGGCCAGCACGATACGAGAACATGCACAGAATAAAACCATTTTTAAGATAAATCGCTCCATTTATTCGCAGAATTTTATACCAAGTCGTACCACAGAATTCAGTCCTGATGTGTTCATTTGAGAGTGCTCCTTATGGATTTGTGGAGAGAAAAACATCAAAGAAATTTAAAAAAATGCATGTTTTAAACATGACGACACATACATCTTCGAGAGAATCAATTTGTGAACGAACGAACAAGATGTGGAATGGTCTCGTTCCTAAAGTATTTCTTTTGTGCTATGATATTCGAAGACGTTTATGGATAGCGATGAGCATCTTCTACCAAGTTGCTCGCCAGCGCGTTTGCCTCCTACTTTATATTAAAAAACTTTTCTAAAATTGATTCCGTTCTGGTCCAGGTCTGGTCTGGTTCCAGGTGACGCTCTGGAATTAAATTCGTTCCTCTGTTACTCGTACAAGGATTTCTGTAGTTTGAGATGTTATATCATTTGATTTGGTTATGTGTGATACAGCTCGCCATTTAAAGAAGTAGTAGGTACAGAGCATGTAGTTAGCAACTAAACTCATTCAATTAAAAATTCCTGTGCATTTGATGGATAGTTAGCGGTGCATAAAATAGTTTTCGTCGACGCCACAAGGGAGCAGCGCAAAGTAATCTACAACATTGTAGCCGGACCATCGTAATTTAAAAGCGAAATTACTGTACGAGGAAAACAATACATTTTGTTTGCTGCGTTGACAATGCAGGGTTTCAAACTGCTTCGCTGGCCGAACGGTTAGCACGCTGATCTTCCGAGGCCCGGGAATCGAACCCGGACCGAGAGAAATATTGTACTCTTGTGAGTTTGAGTGTAAATGGTTGTTGTCTATGTGTGCGTCCATGGCATCCGCGATAGAGGGTTTTCCTAGTGCGGGGCTGTGAGTGTGTACGTTATTGTTATTTTATTTTAAATGTGAACCCCCCCCCCCTTGTTTTATTGAATAATACGTAACTATACTTGTTTATTGTTTAAATGACTGTGTGGATACTTTATTAGGTTAATTACCTTTGTAAAAAAACTGTCTCAAACGTTTATTACCCTTATTTTCATTGGAATGATTACGTCTATGTGCCAAGTTTTATTGAAATCGATTAACGGAAAGTGGGTGAAATAAACTGGATATTTAATTTGCCTACTGTAAAGAATATTTTCTTCATATTTGCATGGAACTACTACTGAAGTATTCCAACAAAAAGAATCATCTAAATCGGTTCACAAATATCGGAATAATAACGTAACATGCACAGAAAAAAAAATACAGACGAATTGAAACCCCCCCCCCCCCCCGTTTTTTTGAAGTCCGTTGAAAAGTAAGACCTCTAAAAGGAGCAAATTTGCCGCGAATCGTCGCATCGACGTGGTACTGGACGCTTATACATCACGTCCACATGCGCGTGTTTAAAATTCGCTAGTACGCGAATTAAAGCATGCCTACACTTTTTGACAATCCTGTGAGGCTAACTAAATTATTTTTAACGGATATATTGTTGCTTACAATAATAATATATTTTCAACGCACCTGTAATAATAAGAATGAAAATACAAACTGATTTTATTAAATTACTGTAAAACAAATATATACAGTTACGTTTTCTCTCTAAGTTCAAATAATACATTTTAACACTCAACTGTGCCAACTTTGCCAGATTATCCTTGCAAATAAGACGGTAAGTTTGTCGGTGTTCAATAGACAAGTACAAAGTTTCATTCGTGCAAAGTTTTCATTGTGTCCTGGCTGGATTAATACGTGAACTTTACAAAAGGGTTATCTAAGTTCCGGGGACCACGTTTCTAATAATTACCGAAGTTCGTGATGAATCGATATTAATTAATTAAGAACTTTAGTTTGTCTCGGGTGAGTTCGCGGTTTTTGAAGTTTGTTTTTTGTTAATCTTAATTTATTCACTTATGTGAAAATATTCGGCAGTGGTAACGCAGACGCGTCTGTAGCGCTGCATGGATTATTGCGTAACGAAAAATGGACGGGTCCGTGCGCTGTGATGGATGAAAATTCTCATCATCATCATCATCATCATCATCAGCCTTTCATAGTCCACTGCAGGGCATAGGCCTCTCTCAATGTGAGCTAGCAGCTTTAGGAATCTCTCTATGTACCACTAGTTCGATGTACGGAACTTTTGGGTTCTAATTATTGTTTCACGTGGAACACGATTTTGCCCGGTTCTAAGCTTATCGCATTCATCTGCTGCCAGCAGCCTGTTGCAAATCGTCACTCCATTTGGCCGGAGGGCATCTACACTACATTTGTTGAGCCAAGCTCTTTACTCAAGAACTCGCTTCCCCCATTGGTTATCGGTTCTTCGACAAATATGGCCAGCTCACTGCCACTTCAGCTTACTTATTCTACTAGCTATGTCGATGACCTTGGTTTTCTGTCGGATAACCTCATTTCGAATTTTATCAAAGTCAAAGTCAAAGTCAAAGTCAAAGTCAAAGATTATTTATTCCATAGGTAAAATAAATTTACACTTGAAAACGTCACACTTAAGCTACAGCTCGTTCACTACGCTGACCTCCCTGAGAAGAACGAGCAAGAAACTCTAGGGATTGCTCTTTTCAAATAAACTTAAATGCTATGGAATACACTTTGAATCAAATTTGTGTGGATTCTGGAGCCATGTCGTCTTTCCATACATCTTTATCTAACACGTAGTCTTCAATTTTGTAATGTGATTTTTCGATCAAAATATTTTTAATGTAGTTTTTAAACTTAGGAAATGATAAACTTAATACTTATATGCTCCGGAATCTTATTGTAAAAACGTATACAGTTCCCCATAAAAGAGTTGTTTACCTTGGTTAAACGAAATCGTGGTACCATGAGTTTGTACTTAGCTCTAAGGTTAATATTATGGATATCTTCTTTCTTATTGAAATTATATATATTTTTACGGTCATATAAAATATTTGAGTAAATGTACTGTGATGCCACAGTCATGATACCAGTCTCCTTAAACTTTTCTCTGAGAGATACCCGAGAGCCTAGACGGTACACAGAACGAATCGCTCGTTTTTGCATCATCCTTCACGGAAACTCTTTAGCAAAGCTCGTCTCATGGCTCACTGAGTGACTAGCCTTTTTTTCATCATTCTGTAACTGCTTGATTATTGATATGAAATGGGCGGGACTGGTGTGGGGCTAACAGTGATCGTGCTATGTATTCCGTATGTCACAAACCTTAATAGGCCGCTTTTAGTCTTTACTTTTTTCATTTATCGAACTTACCTACGATGATATTATTGAAGTAAAGCGCCTTATGAATTAACGGTAATTAGAAAAACGGTACTTATAAAGTAACGGTATTTGGAAAAACTTAACTTTATAAAACACTGTTTGATGTATTTTAGTACTATATAAGAATAAATAAATAAATAAATAATTCGGGATATTTTGAATTATTCGAGAAAATTACTTAAGTAATTGAGTTTCTAAAGATTAGTTAATGAGATGTCAGTTGGGTTATATAGTATGACGAAAAACCGACGTATTTATGTAAATATAACTTGTGATGGTAATAGTAAAGAGTTTCTATTGCCTAATAACGTATAAAATATGAATTATAATTACGGCGAATAATAAATAATTACTGCCAAAATATTGTTATTCTATAATATAAAAAAAGCATAATAACCGCTCGGGGAGTAGAAACATGCGAAACAAATTTAAGAGCTCACGTCAATAGTTGCGTTTAAATATGTATGTGGTCGTAATTGGTCATGCTCTCAATCAACCTGTCGCGAGTTGATTGCAGAGGTTGGCAGGGTTCCCTATATTTTACTTTCTTACTTCCCTTCTTCTCTATTCCCTGGTTCAAATAGTACTTTGGCCAACAAGAGGTATTCTTTACCCTCATTCTTCTGTACTGTTTCACGTCGCTGACGATCGCTGTGAGCCAGCGGATTACATTGTGGATTCAAGGTGAGAATTCCCGGTTGGTTGGATTTCTGCCACCAAACAGTAATGTGAGCATTAATGTGTTCCAGTTTTGAAGGGTGAGGGTGCTGGTCATATTACACGCACATAGGAATCAACTTGTTTCTCAGGGTACACTCTGAGTGGCACTGCACCTGCTATGGACAGGCGTGTCGCTTACCAACAGGCGCACGACTTACTCGTCTCGCTACTTGGTATCATAAATTAAACAACCACACCAATGACCAGGTCTCAAACTAGTAGTCTGTATTCTGAGTACTAACGGAATGCACTTTGCGCCACTACTTGGACAAATTATAAAAGTCCATTTCCCAAATTAGTCCTACAGGGAATCCAGCGTCATTATCCAGTGCCATTTGATTACTGAAGTCATAATAATTCGTCATAATTGTCATTCATTCCTTAGTTTTATTATTTCCTCGTATAATTTGATAAAAACATTATATACATATACCGTAGTTACCGTGAGGCCTACGTTGACAAGTCCTATGTGCCTCCAATTTCACTATTATTCTTAACCATTCAAAACCCTAACGCAGTAATGGTCACATTACTACTTTTCTCTGGACGCACTCATTCACGGAGCTTCAAGAAATTCTACTGCTACTGATTGTCTGGTATCATTTAACGTATTAGGACGAATTGTTGAAAGAAACGAAAAGAAAAGAAAAGGTTTTTGTTTTTCTAAGCAAAAAAAGAAATTAAACATAAAACCGAAAATTTAGTTCATTTTAAAATCGTTTTATTTGTTCAAAGTACGTGGTGCAAGTATATTAGAGCACTATAATTAAACACTAAATATAATAATACCATCGGCAATGGTTCGTTTTTGGTCTCGCAATTACAAAAAAATAATGCAAATGAGTAATTGGCAGTATGAAAGTTTATCGTTTATCTGTTCACATAGTTCATTGTCAGAAAAAAGAGATTTATACATTGACTTACAAATAAATGGACGACGGGTCTAATACAAAAACCACGAAAAAAATGTCCCAAGTCAACCTATTCGAAATTTAAATTGTAATGTCATCGCAGTATCGCGCTGTCAGTAGAACAAATGAAGACTAAAGCGGAGTTTGGCGCTCTGTATACGATTTTAGCGCCTTACAAGTGCGGACACTTTTTAGCGCGGACCCGACGTCCATATAATTGTAAGTCAATGGATTTATAAGTTTATAGCAACGGACAGAAATTCGTTACATGCTTACTTTAAAAGTTACCACTATTCGTAAATGAGAACAAAGATTCTCGTATTATTTTTTCAAAATAAAGCAAATACTCCCGAGCTAGTTTGAGAAAATAAATATTTGCAAAGCTTTCAGTAATTGTTGAACTTTTAAAAATACTTATATTGAACTCAACGGATTTCTAAAAAAACTGTGGTTATTTCTATATAAAGCGTGAACGCGACATGCACGCGAGAAACCACTCGGTCGCCGCCACTTTCGCGTCACCAAAATTGACTGCGCCAACGAAACTTTCCAATTAAGCTATTAACTTAAATGACGGTTGACGTATAACTTTGTATATTTACCGCCTGAGATTCATTGCGCAGGCGATAATGCTCACGCTGGTGCATTTAATGCTTAACGACTTACGTTTCCACGTTAAGAAAATGACATTACATTACCATCAAATGTTTAGCAGAAACTGGATGTTTTTTTTTCTACGTCATATTTTAAAATTGGTGGCACGACAGTTGATGCCTCTTCCGATGTGAAACGCACTTTTGAACACTTTCGAAAATGTTACCTACTTAAATTCTTAGAATAATAACGCATAGAAACCTAGCCCGCACACGCTAAGTGAGGCAAGTTAGAGGCTTCCCAAAGGGCCTACACGAGCGGGCTGGCTGTTAGTGCTCAAGGTCAAATTGCACCGCGAACAGCTCAAACATTTTTGCTAATAATGACGAAATGTGCGGTAAATGGGTGTAAAAATAGAACAGGCAAACATAAAATAGACACTAACATCACATTCCACAAGGAAGTAACGCGTTTCAACTTGTCTTTTTATATAAATATTCACTAAAACCGAAAATTAATTTCGTTGCAACAAGACACGAAAATGTTGCAAAGTAACGGATTTCTTTCTCCCAATTTTGCTATTCTGTTTCAAAATAATTATATTACGTAATTTTTTGAGAATACGCAATATCGCGACGGCTGCCGATTTTTTTTTCTAATGTAAGTGTGCATTTGACTTCCATTTCTGCAAGTTAAATGCGTAAAAATGTTGTTTACAAAGAGCAACCCCTTGAGTTTCTTGCTCATACTTCTCGGGGGCATCTGCCTTACGAATGAGCGGTAGAGTTTAACCAATGTGACGATTTGTAGTGTAATAATGCTTACCTATGAAATAAAGATTATTTTGATTTTGATTCTGGGTGTCGTTTATGGGGTATATGGGGGTGCTCATTATGAATATAGTACTTATTTCTAAATACAAGATGGCGTACACAATTTGAAAAAAATGCAATATGGGTATCCTTTTCCAGGTATTTGGGGATGCTCATTATGAATATGGCACTCATTTCTAAATCCAAGATGGCGGACGCGATTTTTCGAATAATGGCAAGTTGGGAATCATTTTCGAGATATTTGGAGGTGCTCATTACGAATATAGCACTTATTTGTAAATCCAAGATGGCGGACACGATTTTTCAAAAAATGCCATATGGGTATCCTTTTCGAGATATTTGGGGATGTTCAATACGAATATGGCACTCATTTCTAAATCTAAGACAGCAGACACGACAGTTCAAACAAAAGCAATATTCGTAATGAGCACTCCCAAAAACCTCGAAAACGATACCCAACTTGCCATTATTTGAAAAATCGTGCCCGCCATGTTGGATTTAGAAATAAATGCTATATTTGTAATGAGCACCCCCCAATAACTTTGAAAACGATACCCAACTTGCAATTATTCGGAAAATCGTGCCCGCCATCTTGGATTTAGAAATGAGTGCCATATTCGTAATGAGCACCTGGAATACCTCGAAAATGACTCCCATATTACATTTATTTGAAAAGTCGTGTCCGTCATCGTGTATTCAGATATAAATGCCATTTCCATAAGGATAACCAAAAATAAAGTTTTGAAAATTCTTGTCACTTGACATTGTCGATCGACAGTAACGATCGACAAAACCGAGCATATCTGTAGGCACCTTTAACTTAATGAGTTACGCAAGATACAATTTTCCCACTTTTGAGGGAAATGTTATTCCATGGTATCATTATTTGTGTATTTGTGTGCGTGCCGACGAGCGTAGATACAAGTTGCTTACGCCTACATGAATTTGGTTTTTGCCTCACTTGTGACAGTTCGTTTGATATGAAACTATCATTCTATGCGTTATTATTCTAAGCTTAAATTAATATCTACTAAAATAATTTTCAATTTTGGTGGCTTAATGATTTGCACTATTAGAGCTGGGTGAGAATATCCCAGATTCGATTCCCGATAGGACCAATTTCGGATGTGAAAATTTCTAAATTGGTTGTGATCTGAGTGTTCTCTGGGTAGCGTCCCGATTTGAAGTCCGTTTTCTGGTACTCATAGTGTAGAGTAAACCCCAACTTGAAACCAGATAATTGGTGTGGTTGTCTAGCACAATATTATTATTATATTTATAATACTTCGGTTATCTAATGTGAGCCTTTTAAAGTTAAATTCAAAATAATAATTTACGTCATAGGTAAAATTAATTTATACTTGAAAACGTCATTTTTTTAAGCTACTGATCGTTCACTGTGTTGACTTCCTAACAAGAACGAGCAAGAAACTCTAGGGATTGCTCTTTTCAAATGACTTTAAATGTTATGGAATACACTTTGAATCAAATTTGTGTGGAATCTAGAGTCATGTCGTCTTTCCATACATCTTTATCTAATACCTTAGTTTTCAGTTTTGTAATATGACTTTTCAATTAAAACAACAAAAAAATTTAGGTATTGGTATTTTAACATTTAGGAGATAGGCCCTCCAAGTCTTTAGTAAATTTAGAATGACGTCTTTTAAAACGCTTTACTTGGAATTGCTCAATCAGCAAGTGCATAAATTCAACAATTATTTTTTCACCTCACTACCTCGGAAAGGCTTTCTTTTTCATTAGAAACCTGCGTACAAAAGTGTTTTTTCCACGATAGGGTGGAAAAGGTTTTTGAAATCCGAACTTGACGATGGACTGTGGTGCACTTAACTTTTTCTTTCGATAGAAAAAAACATAAAGTCATGTTCAACCCGATTTCTCGTACATACATTATTTATTTAATATAAATCCGTTATTATTTTATTCTTATTATTGTTGACGTTAAATTGATAGCGAAAACTAATTTTGTTTAATAAATTATTATTATTAATTCGTCGAAGAATTAAAATAATTTCAATAATTACTCAAAACAAAAAAATAAAGTAAGTACAAGCAAGAATAAAAATTGATGAGGTGCAAATTCAGAACGGATCCGAAGATAAAGTTTTTATTTTGATAAAAAAACTGATTTGTTATAGTTCAACTTTTTTTCTTTCATCTACCATTTTCCTCGCTAGTGAGGTGAAAAGTTGTGTGTTTCGCTCGGTAGCAAAGTTGTCCCGCGTGTCGTGTCTGCTCGCTTCGGTCGTGGTTCAATCTTCGAATCTTTCACTTGCTCAAGTTTCAATAGAAGCACTCGTGTCAAACAACAACTTTGCAGCCTTGCATAACAAATAACGATTTTATAATTAGCGAACATAGCAGATGGCATTGCAGCAAAATCTTAGAAAAATAAAGCTCAATACCTTGGAAAATTTTAATTAATTAGTCTACTTTATCGACAACTTCTTTTCAATTAGTATTTGTCGTTCTACTTCTTATCTTCAAAAAACATTTTTAACTTTAAATAAAATTAAAAAACACATTCGTATGCGATATATACATTATGTTATTGTATTATGCGAGACGGAGCCAATTTATTTGTAAGGTCATTCTACATAATACAATAAATCTTTCCATTGTTTGTCGTAGGATTTAATGTACGAGTACATATATACAATATAAAGCAAATTCTCAATACACCTAAAGTTAGGTACTATTCGTTCTTGTGTACAAAGGTTGAAAAGGGTTAACGGTGCCCCAAAAAGGTTTACACCGTACACACACCAGTTTCCTCGTCATCAACACCTTGGTTCAATAATGTCAGAATAGCGCCTGAATAATATCAACTTTTTACAATTTTACGTTTGCTGTTAACATGTCAGAAAGTAGCTCTAATGCCTTTGAGATATGATAGTTTGAATGTGCAAAGAGAAGTAAGTAATACCTGTCCAACTAGGACACTTTGACGGGCTCATAAGTATCGATAAGTAGTGAGTGATATGGGTATCTAATATAATATCAAGTCCATCTTTTACAGAGGGATGTTGATAAACTTGAAAGGTTTGGGACAGGTACAGATATTGTATTGTAACTATTTTGTATAGGTTCGGAATAAAAAATAGTTTGTGAAAGAAAATTAAAATGAGGTTTTCCTTAAGTTTAAGTTTTTAGACCTGTATTTTGTAGTAGGTAGTAAGTTAGTGTAGATAGTAAGTTCAAACGTGCAAGCGACCTCGACCACCATCCTCACTTCTGCGTTTTGCAGAGTTATTACCGTTTAGAGCGATTTATTTAAATATATTTGATAAAATTAAATTATTATAAGTCATGGAACAAAAGTTGTTGTTTATGATGTTATTAATGTAGTAGTAGTGTAGTGGAGGTTGTTAGTATTTTACAAATAACCTTGCATATGGAGTTGTATTAAGTCTTATAAATTCGGTGTTGCGTATAAACAACGTTAAAAAAAGAACGCCAGAAAAAAAAACTGTATTACAATTGAACTGATTAAAAATATTAAAAGCGAGAATGTTGAGAGTATCGTGGAGAGACAAAGTCACGAACGAAAGGGTACTGCAACGTGTTGGTTGAAAACGAGTAGTGTTCAACAACATCAAAAGAAGGCAACTGGAGTGTTTGGGTCATATACTGAGAAACCCGAAATACGACCTATTGCAATTAATAATCCAAGGCAAAAAACAAAGAAAGAGAGGTGTAGGAAGAAGGAGCATATCCTGGCTCAGAGATTTGCGCCAGTGGTTCAATAGGAGCATCCAATCATTATACAGAGCTGTAGTGTCCAAAGTTCAGATTACCACCATGATCGCCGACCTTCATTAGAAGATGACACATGAAGAAGAAAATTAAAAGCGAGCGCGTTTTATGGTAACGCCGTACAAAACGATAGAAATTAAAAGGGAAAGTAATTAAAGTAACTATAAAAACTCATAGCCGTATCATGCGTATAAAAGGCGTGAAATAAAAAGTTGGAAAAACGCTCGTTCATATCCGCTGAAATTCATTCGCGTCAATCAATAACACAACTTCGGCTGAAATATGAGCCGCCGGAAAAAAAAATCATAGCGAAACACTCACGCGGGTGAGGTTTTAAAAGTCGTCCTTTTGTTTACGACGCAATGAAATTCGTATTTCAGGCACCTGGATGAAAAGGTGGGTGTCTCCTTTGTTCGGCGTGAATAATTCTCGACGTTCCGCGAACGCTTTTATCGGCGTAATTCGCTTAAAATAAAACAGGTTGGTTGAAATTGATAAATGCTGTGGATTTTGCTGGCTGATGCACGAATCGTGTTAACCCAATGGTCATAAATGAATAGGCATATCTGCAGTGTTGCAGTCGACGGTGTTGCTATTTGAAAACCACATTAAGTAGAAAATATAATTAATAGAACAGTCTCAAATATTTCTACTTCAGTTTTGATTATAGTGACCCTCTCTATCAACCTCTTAGACAGGCGGGAAGGGCACTATAACCTATGCGAGCACAGGTGTCTTATAAGTTTATGTCCTGACCCCAGGGTTTCCAGGTGACCCCCAGGTTGTCACAGATCCTTGACACGCACTTCACCCGGTTCTCAAAAGTCCAGTACCTCGGGTGAGCTACCCCGGGTGCACGTACAGCACCCTCCTATTGTCCAGAAGGGCACCAGAGCTGTAGGTACGCTCGCTTCCCGTTGTACACTGTGCAAAGGTTGCCACCTCTACGCCGTTGACTCTAAAGTCCACTACCAAATCTTTACTAGCTTCACCGCTAGACATCCTGGTGGAGAAGGCCGCGCGTATTTACGCGCACCTCAGCCAGGCGGAGGAAGCTGCGCCACCCAATGTGTGGTGGCAGGAGCGCGGACGGGCGTTTGGGAAGTGGCGCGAGACGCTGGAACAGCCGTGGATCTCGTGCCAAAGCGCCGTCGGCACGATCCTGGTCAACCTCGAAATCTAGTTGAACCAACGGAAGTTCGTCACCACGTTTCGACTGACACAGATACTCACCTGTCACGGATGCTTCGGTGAGTATCTGAATCGGATCGGACACGAGTCGATGACGCAGTGCCACCACTGTGGGAGGGACCAGGATTCTGCCCAGCGCACACTGGAGGAGTGCCCCGCGTGGGCCTCTGAGAGGAACATCCTGGTTGCCCGGATCGGGCGAGATCTCTTTCCGCCAGAAATAGTAGCGGCTATGTTAGCGGATCAAGAGCCTCATGAGGCAGTGGTCTCCTTCTGTGAAGCAGTGATGCTTCAGAAGGAGGTCGCCGAGCGTGGCTGCGGGCGATCGGAGGATCTAACCACAAAATCCCGGCTAGCCATATCCATATTCAGGTCCGCCAGAGACGACAGTGAAGGCGTATCACTGTCAGAAGGGCTTTATATATATTATTTAGGGCCGTACCCTGGTCTTACCGGGAAGCTTGTAGTTACCCCGGAAATCTCTATCTGTTCTATGAATTGTTATTGGGTAGATAGGGACAATTTAATACAACAGAATCATTTATGTCATTCAGTAGCAGTATATGTATGTCTTTGTAAAAGAGAGAGAAAAGAAAACAAAATATTGTCAAAATAAAATGACGTCAAATAAAAATCAAATTACAATTTCTTGAAAAGAAACTCTTCTGCAATGTAAAATTCATTACATTAATAAAAGGAATTTTAGTCGTGTATAACAGATTTCGTAATTTGTAAACTTTTTACATTTGCGGGTAGGTGTTCATAGAATCGGGGATCTATTACTCGCGCGTTGTTGCGTGTTTGGTATGATGGGCTACGGATTTTAGTTCACCCGCATTTCGCAGTACATCACTCGTAAGTGAAAGCTTTCCGCATGACTGACCTTTTTATGTATTATACCACAGACCACATAAATACTACACTGCACCGCGCCCCGCGTGCACATTTTTGAAGTACAAATATCCTATTCGACTCCGTTGAATTGATCCCACTATACCGAACTATACCGAAGGATATTATGTGAAAAAGTATTTATACTATAAATACGTCTTGCCTGCAGATCTTGCCTTGCCTTGGGGTAGATCTTGTTGTCAATATCGAGGACACAGTTTTCACGCAAAGACTGTACATGTGCTTTCAAGTTTCTTAGCTTAATTTTCTAATGTGAAACCTGATAATTTGCATGCGTTGCGTACAACGTTAATTGTGATTTCGATATATTAAGGACAAGCTCAGTCACAGAGGATTACTCACGCTCCTGCTTGTACATGTACGTTACTTTTTCGTTCAACTCCTTATAGTCTTTAGCACACACCACTACCGTTGTTTCGTATGCAAATAGAATTACTAGTCCTTGATGTAAAGTATGGCAGATCGTTGATGATTGCTAAGAATAGCGTATTACCTACGGCCGATCATTTAGGGACATCAATGGCGATATCCCCATCTGCTGACCTAGTTGTTTTGCAGTCTGTACTAACATGAACCATTTGAATCCTATTTGTTAAAAAGACTTTAATAAATTAAGAACGACACCATACACCTATAGGGAATTTTTGAATCAGCAAGTCATTTCCAATCAGATCGAAAGCTTTTCTAAGATCACGAAATGTTCCTGTAGTTTTATACTAATCTTTTGGCTTGTCTTTTTTTGCCGTAGCGCCACTTGTGAGAAGTCTATGAAATGGCAAAAATATAAAAACGAATGAATAATAAATGAATATCATGGTAGTAAAACATCATAATATTTATTAAAATCAATATTACAATTTATAAAATGACATTTCTTGTCAACTTTTTGTAGCTGTACAGGTACAAAGTTGAGTGAAGAAAAACTTTCATAGATTTATCACTGGTGGCGCTACGGAAAGAAGCCATTAAAAACAAAAAGTTCTGTAAAATATCTATAACAAACGCATCGAAAAAGCGTCTGCTGACTCGATCTGTAGCTCAGTTGGTAAAACAGTTGCCCTAGGTTGGCCAAACTGTCACTGGTTCCTGTCCTGTCAGATCAAAGGAATTTTTCTTTGTTTTCGATATTTGTTATAATTATAAGAATGTGCTATATTTTGTGTAGCAACTACTGTTGATTAATCTTTTCTATAAGCATATAGTTTGTCGGATAATAAGTCGTTTTTTAAAAATTATTCCATAGTATATGTTTATATTACGCATTCTTAAAATATTTGGAACTATAGTCATACGTGTGTTACTTTCAATGTGGGTCTTATCCCATTTCTCTTCTTCTTCTTCAATCGTGTCCATACTTTTGTCCTTTATTTCCCTTAGAAAAGTTGATGTACGTGGGTACTTTTTAAAACATTGGGATATGCTCGTATGCCTTCCGTAAACATGTATGTATATCCATTACTCGTCAGCCAGACATTAATATGCTTATTGAGATATGTATATGTATATTTGATGCATGCAACATTCCCCTCACTACTCTGTCTAATAAGTCACGAGTGGCAGTTGGTCGATTGGACAGGGGAGCATCTCATTCACCTACAAACTTAATACGTAGATTCGAGATTGATTTCTCTTTATTAGTTGAAAATCGCCATCACCCACACTATATTAGGAATGACATTGATTTGTCATTGTTAATTTGTAAATGTAATTTTGTTGTCAATCGCTTCAATGCTTCAATGTTTCCGTTATTAGTCGTACATTTTGTGAATGATTCTTCGTTGAAATTTCATTATTCACGATTTGCCACATTAGATACCTTGCTCAAGTTTTTAGTAGTCATAATCTGGTTATCGTTGAATAGGCGACGATCGTGCTAAGTTATAGATTTTATTGAATCTGAAGAATGTTGTACCCATTTGCCTAATACGCTATCATGTGGAATTGTGCAGAAATTATTGTACATTACAATGCAATAACTGAGTGCAGCATTTCTCATTTTAATAGGAAAATGCATAATTAATATAGTATGTCAATATTCTTACCAAAATATTAAACTTTTTCTATTCTTGGGGTGCACGAAAGGTACCGCACAAAGTTAATACAACAGGATAGCTTTACGTTCTCTGATGTTTTTAGGTATTCCAAGTCGTTGCTTTAAAGGTTCATGAATGGTATATTCATTGTTTTTCCTTTTGCTTTTATGAAAAATTCTACGGGTTCTTTTTTGAGTCCTAAACATTTTTTTTACCATATCAAGTGACGGAACTGGGAGACTAAGGATTATGTAGAATGTTGTAAAGATTTTTTTTTGGGAATTTCGTTCTTAACTTGTTATTTATTTATCTAAATGGAAATCATGATGGTCGAAACTAAAACTGTTTTTTGTTACACCGCTATAGATTTAACTAATTCTTTTTGTACCCATTTCTTAATAAATAAATATTATATTCTATATGTTAAGACATTTATAGATTTAGATTCGAGCAGCTGATTATAAGGAAAATGTTGTAATAATACAAAGAATTGAAATTATTTTCGTCATAACCAAGAATGTTGGGCCGCTTAAAGTGTTTTTTTATAATATCAAGTGGCGGGACGAACAAGTCATGCGCCTGATGATGGTTGGCTACATGCCTGTCCATAACAGTTGCAGTGCCACTCAGAGCTTTAAATTGCAAAGACTTAAGGGGCAATGCCACCGCGCCCGTCAGCCAGAGACAATTTTTCATTAACATCAATATTATTGACGTAAATCTACTTTATTTCGGATTTAAATCACGTATATTAATTTTGTTTTAAAACAAACCAACGTTTCTAATAAGTACCCGGCTTTAGAAGTATCGTGGTCAAGGTTGGCTATATTAATCGCTGAGTGAAAACGTTCATTTATTTCAAAAAACGGTTATTTTACAATAACTGCTCGAAACTATCCCACAATCAAAAGGAAGTGTTAAGTGTTTATATGTGTAGGATAAACGACAATATTTTTTGCGTTATAACAGCTCTCTCTCGGTATCGCCTATCCGAGTTTTCGGTCAAATAATCTACGATTATATCACCGAGCAAAATGAACCTTTTCTTTTCATCGAACATTACGGCCTTCCAATTTCGAAGTGTATGAGTGCTGGTGTAATTACAGGCACAAGGGACTTGTCAACTTTTGTTTCTGGGTGAGGGCCACAGTGATAGGCCCTCTCCGATCTTTGCGATTTAGAGCATTAAGTGGCACTGCAATTGCTATGAAAAGGCGCTTACCACCAGATGCATAACCTGTTCGTTCTGTCACTTGGTATGATAAAAAAAAATATAACTACACCAATGACCTAGTCTCTCTAAAGACCTATCTGTACTATGAGTACCAAAGCTAATTACTCCGGACCACTACTTGGACCGATTTATAAAAGTCTATTTTCCAAATTGGTCCTATAGGAAAACCAGCGTCCACGGTGCAAAACTTTCGACTATAAAAAATGAACACTAACTTCACAGTGACTTTCAAAATCTGAGGCTCTTTGCTTGAATAAAATTCTTGGTTTCGTTAACAGAACAACACCGCCGTGGTTAACACGTGGGCAGCAAACTTCATCCTCGATCTCGTAGCCAAATAACTTCACGCGTTATATTTTGCACAAACTTCCAGCATATACAAATATATCGGGTTCGTGTATCCTGTTTAATCAAAGTCAAAGAATCTTTATTCCATAGGTAAAATAAATTAACACTTAAAAACGTCGCAGTTAAGGTACTGCTCGTTCACTACGCCAACTTCCCTGAGAAGAACGAGCAAGAAACACTAGGGATTATTCTTTTCAAATAAACTGAAATGCACTAAATACACTTAAATACACTTTGAATGAAATTTGTGTGGAATCTAGAGCCATGTCGTCGTTCTATACATCTTTATCTAACACGTAGTCTCTAATTTTGTAATATCAATCAAAATATATGGTAGTCAAAATATTTTTAATGTAGTTTTTAAACTGAAAGACGTATACAGTTCCCCGTAAAAGAGTTGTTTACCTTTGTTAAACGAAATCGTGGTACCATGAGTTTGGACTTAGCTCTAAGGTTAATATTATGAACCTAAACGAGAATCTAAACGGTACACAGAACGGATCGCTCGTTTTTGCAATACAAATATGGTTTGAATGTCTGCCGCTATCTGTTAATTTGTAAGTAACACAATGTACATTTTTGTGTAAGTCCGTTCTTTTCAGTTTTTGTCTAGTTTTTGAGGTTATCTCCGGTCGTGAGATTTTTCCTTAAGTTTTTTGGAGTCCAGTATCTCCGATTGATTGAACTTTGCTGGCTGGCACCTCCAGCTTAAAAGACACGTATTTTACTGCACGCGTGTTAGTAAAATCAAATTTGTGTCTACTAATTACTAGATTCTATTATAAAGATGTTAAACTTCTATGAAATTCAAAAGCATAGTTTTAGTAAACCAAATTTATTTCTATTAGAGGGCAATACAAAATGAGATGTACATAGTAAAAATTGTTTGCGAACTAATTTTAAAAACAAAATGAAAAACAGTACTTTCAAAACATGACTTAGTTTTAATTTATAAAGTTGGTACAAAACAATAATGTTTGTAATTTAGTTCTAGTAAAAAAAAATAATTTGAGAAACAGGATAAACAAAGTAAAAGTACTAGCACTTCTAAAAGGATGGATTTAACGTACTAGTCAATACAGAATTACAGCTGTGCTAGTAAAAAGAATTTTATGAAAACGGACAAGTTAAAACAACAATTACTTATAAAGGATTGCAAGACTGATTCACACATTTAGGTACATAAACTATGCCAAAGCGTAGTAGCAATAATTTACATTATTGCTACCAAGCAAAGAGACATTACTTATATTTACACAACACAATTAGACAGTAGCAATGGAACAAGTTACAAAGGAAGTTAAGAAGGGTTACCTACCGTACTTAACTATAGCTGGTTCTCGGTTCGGCACTTTTACTGTCTCCTCCAACTTTACAATCTTTTTTATACCCTTCAAAACCTCCTTTGAAATTCATTCATACATACATACTATTTTGACCAATCACAAAATAATTATCGTTTACATTTGTACAGTGCTGACGAGAATGAAAGCTTTTACCTAACAAGTTGTTGAAACATATTTTAAGAACTAGAACAGTCATAGGAACCTCGTAGTTGTCTTAATTAAGCAAATATCATTAATTTTATACACTATAATATCGTCCAATCACCGAGCAGTATTTCTTGACTCACTTGGTTGAGCATAAATAGTAACTGTTATGCATTACAAAGGTATAAAGTAACAAAGGCAATACATATTGAATTACTGGAATAATTAAATAAATCTCGTAATTATCTTAATTTAGCAAATATCAATTTTATATACCATAATATCGTCCAATCACAGAGACGCATTGTTCAGTACACTTGGTTGAACATTTAATAAATATTATACAGTACTAAGATGTAAAGTAAAACTTCAAGAACATTTTAATGAGTGTAGCAACTATTTATCCACGTCGTAGTTATCTTAATTTACAAAATATCATTAATTTTATAAACCATAATACTACAGTCCAAAATGGAAGTTGATCAAAAAGGCAACCTTTCAAAATGCAATGGTGAAAGTATAACAGATAAATTGTGATGTATTTCAGATAGTCATTATTAATTCAAACGAGAATTATGAAACCATTAAAATGACCGAATTTTATGTATTTTAGGAAAGTAACCTTATTTCACAAGTTTCGTTTAAAATTGTGGCCATACTTATAAATTTTACATGGAATTTGTAGATGGCGGTAGTTAACGCCCAATTATATTGACTATAAAATATAAACACTATCACGCGCAACTGTAGATGCTGCTTTATATCTTCCGGAGTGGAGTCTACATTAAAATTAAACGAGTGAAAACTACCAATTCAGGGCGGCGCAGGCCTCTTACCTCCGGTTCTTGTGTTTTTTAAGTGAATTTATTAGTGTTTGTGAAAACACTAATAATTATTAGTGTAGTAGCGCATTGAAATATTTTATTTAACCCTAAAATGTTTATATAATTACAAATTGTTCAAAATGGTAGAGCGTTTAAATTTGGCAGTAAGACGAACCAACGGCACTTCGCAGATGAAAAGATTATGATGGTTTGGATTTAAAAATACTTGAATATTCCAGAAGTAGGTAATTTTTTACTGAACTTGATCGAACTGCTTATACAATTACCTATTCGCGAATTATTCTATAAGCGCCAAAAAAAATGTATGTTTGACTCTCGTTACTCACTGGTATAATCTCGTAAGCTTGATGAAATTTCTTTCATTCGCCAAATTAAATTTAAAACTTTATTGCGAAGCAATGTTTCGTCGTGCAGGAACTTTTCTTAATAATGAGACTTTGAAACGTTTTCAGTTTCGTCGAAAATTTAATTAAAAGTATAAATCGCATCTTGTCGACAGATAAGCGCTTGTGCAGAATATCATAATTTTCGTGGTAGAAATTGAAATCTTTTTCGTGAAAATAAAGAGGAAACAATCGTGCAGACATGGGAAATGGTATCGTTTAATATTAATGATGTCATTACAGTGGCAAAACGGTTTCCAGTTTAGTCGTTTGCTCGATAATCGCGTACGTAAATCACAATAAAACTCACAGCAGGAGGACGCCATTGTTTTTAATTTATGTGTCCCAATGTATCCAGGATACCTCTGGTGAAATAAAATGGTGAAAAATACGGCGAGTCGGCGGAATTAATCAGCTAATAAAGCCTAGAGACTTTTCTCTTCTATGTATGTAATTCTTTTCCATTTATTGTTGGGCTTTCTTCTGTAAACAGAAAGGGATTACTTTATTTTCAGTTTGTCTTTGTCTAAGAGTTCTTTTGTAGGAAAAACGAGTTCATCTTTTTAACCATTCATATCAAGTGTATGAACCAAATATTATCATACATTTTATGATGGCGTATTGGTATATTACACAACACATTTTTTTTATGATGGGACGAACAAGTAGTCCACCTGGTGGTAAGTGACACGCAGGTCCATAAAAGTTGCAGTACCGCTCAGTGCTTTAAATTACAAACATCTGAAGGGCATTGCCACTGCGCCCGTCACCTTGAGGCATAAGGTAATAAGTCCCATGTGCCTGTAATTTCACCAGCACCCTTACCCTTCAAAACCGGCACACAGTAATGCTGACATTACTGCTTGGCGGCGGAAATCCGCCACCAAGGTAAGATGGCAACACTTCCCTCGACGAACTCTTTGACAAGCAGCTTTACTGCGACCACATGTATTAGAAAACAATCAGATATGTTGCTCTGATCCAAAATAAGTAACTAAAGCACTCGTGTTATGGAAATCGGTAACAACGCCGTCGTTGTTCGGAGGTCTGGGTGTTTGTGGTACCATTACCACAAACACCCTGACCTGAGACAATATAGAAAAGTTATTTTTTCTACATTAACCCGGCCGGTAGCCTATCTTGGGACTACAGAGACGGCGACACCATGAAAACCGGTGTGCAGTCCACTCGATCACAAATGTCGTGTAAAAATTTAATGTTAAATATTGAAGGTTGTCTTGTGCCTTGAGACCGCTTCAGTGTTTCTCGCTTTCCCCTACCTGTATGATGCCAGAGGCAGTTGAATGTGCGTTTGTCTACACACTAAAGTTTTCAGGACCCTTCTCCGTAAAGGTTTCGAGGGATCGGCACTGTACCTAGTTTATTGATAAATTACATACATTATATTCTACGAAACGTCCATATTGTACTCTTTAAGATATTTTGATGTGTATTTTCTGATCAGGTTTCATTACTTTCTCATTTTGATTATATTTTGTATCAGGTGGATTGCAAAACAGAAAATTGCGGAAAAAAGAACTTATTAATTATAATCTTCTTTTTTTTATCGTATCGACATCGTTATGAAAAGATTTGTAGCAGTAAAGCACCTTGTGAAAAAGTTCGTTCAGGAAAGTACTGCCACCTTAACTTTCTGTAGTCAAGCAGTAATGTGAGCATTACTGTGTTTCAATTTTGACGAGTGGGTGCTGGTGAAATTACAGGCTCATATATGGGACTTATATTTGTTCAAAATGTCCACACATTACCTGGAGCTGACTATGGGTCGGACCACCAACTCCTTGTTTCGAAGTTGAAGGTAAAGTTGACTGCAGCCAGAACCCCTGACAAGTAAAGGAGACTGGAAGTTAAGGACACCCCAAGTTTAGGGTGGCAGTGGAACAAAATTATTCACGATGGACAGATGGAAACCATGTTAATCGCTCATGCGATACATGCAGCCGTAGACGCATACCACACCCAGAGGTGCCGGTGATGATTTTATACCGATTTATCAGGATATCGAAGTTATAACAGGTAAAAGAACTAATATTAATTGCTATTTCGGTAACTACTCTAGCAAACCATAAAATTTTTAATGCCTGCGTCTATCATTTAAAAAAAATAAACAACTTCAAAAATACGTCACGACAATCGCGTGTGTTATTGTTTGGGCTGGTGATTTCGGTGTTTATTTATTGAAAACATACCGTAAGTAGCGTTTTTTAAGTTTACCCTGAATATAATTTTTTTATAAACTATACTTTAAGGAGTAATTTCATGGTAAACTTAGAACCACTCAAACGGAATATTATCATATTTATCCAAGTACACCAGAAATTTCATTAGTGCTTTTTAAGTGCAGGATTTGCGGTGTATTACTGCATTTTATGTTTATGTTGGTAGTACGGAGGGTATTTATTTAGCAATGCAGAATAAAAAATTTTATTCATAAACACTTGTATTTAAACTGAATCTTTTTCTAATTTGCGAAACCAAATAGCCGCCATTTTGCGGTAGGAGGAGCGCATCGCGTGAGCGGATAAGGACCTAAATAAAATGTCTGCAAAGATTCAAAGCGAATGCCGACGAGATCACAACGCGTACTACCGCAAAATATGCGACGAAATAGAGGTACACTCAAATAGGTGCGAATCCCACGACCTTTACCATAAGATTCGTTTCATAGCAAGGTCACTGACTTCGAAAACCTGGGTCGTTAAAGACGACAAAGGTGAAATAGTTACAGAGCTGAACCAAATCTCTGAGATCTGGAAGAGTTACTGTCAATCCCTGTTCCCTTACCCTCAGGCGCAAAACTATCCCACAACAGAGCCTGAAAAAGAGAAACTGGAACCAGACATTCTAAAATCTGAAGTCAGAGCCGCCATTAAACACCTAAATGGTAAGGCCACGGGCAGAGATACAATCCTTATAGAGACCATAAAAGCTTTAGGAGAACACGGCACCAATATCTTGCATATCATCTGCAACAAGGTACGGCAAACACGAGTATGGCCTGCCGAGTGGACTCATATAGTTTTCGCTACACTATACAAAAACTGTTCCACAAAGGAATGTAGCAACTATCGCCTTATTGCACTCATCTCACACGCCAGCAAAATTTTGCTGCGTAGTCTTGAATAACGACTGAAGGCCTGTTTGTCCAGAGATCGCACCAGAGCGCAGAGCAGGCGAGGTTTATAAAGGGCAAGGGCACCCGAGAATAAATTTTGATTGTTCGCCAGATCATTGAAAAGTCCAGAAAGACCAGAGAATTCAACAAACTTTTAGGTTTTTTTTTACTTTTACTTTTTTAAACGTTGACTTCTCTAAAGCATTTGACTCGGTGAAATGGCCAATACTACGGAAAACATTGTTAGAAATGGGCACGTCGGAATATCTTGTACACCTTTTGAGACTATTATATGAAGAAAGCAAATCTTCAATACGGGACGACATCCTGTTAGGAAACTTCCATCCCAGTGCAGGCGTACGCCAAGGATGCATAATATCGCCACTCTTGTTCAACGCATATATCGAGCTTATTATGCGAATCACTCTGGAGGACTGGACAGACGGTGTCGCTGCTGGTGGCTACAAAATTTACAAATCTTCGATACGCCGATGATACCACACTATTTCCTACTAGTGCAGGCCATATGGAAAAGATTCTTCTCAAAGTGGAGCGTGTGAGCCTTGAGTTTGGATTGAAGATAAATTGCAGTAAAACTAAGATAATGAACGTGGATCGCGTTAATCATAATTCACCGGAAATTATAAGAATTACGAACTGTGATGTGGTACAATCCTACCTATATCTTGGAGCTTTAATTTCATTCGAAATTGACACTGGTGGATGCGTAGATGAAGTGAAAAGACACTTGTCGACTCTTTGACAAATTTGGCCATTTCAATGCCACTTCAGCTTGCTCATGCTGGTGGAACCAGCTATGTCGACGACCTTGGTTCTCTGTCGAATAACCTCGTTCTGTACCTTGTCTTTCAGAGAAGCTCCGATCATAGCTCGTTCCAAAGCTCGCTGAGCGACTTTTAGATGGTGGACTAACCATATCGTAAGTGTCCACATCTCAGCTCCGTATGTCGCAACAGGTAGAATGCACTGATTGATTGAGGTATTAAGGACAAAAAATTCACCTACAAAAGCGAAAGGAAAAAAAAATTATAACATTGATGAACCGTTTAAAGCAACGACATGTTATGTTAACTTAAATCGGAGTTGGTGCAATGTTTATATCATACGTCGAGCCCGAGGGAAATTCCAAAATTACACGTCACAAGACTGTATTCGTGCATC
The DNA here is from genome assembly GCF_003589595.1 of Hyposmocoma kahamanoa. Lineage (NCBI taxonomy): Eukaryota > Metazoa > Arthropoda > Insecta > Lepidoptera > Cosmopterigidae > Hyposmocoma > Hyposmocoma kahamanoa. The sequence continues at coordinate 450,854 of NW_020653780.1, forward strand.
TTTAGTCAAGGAATTCATAATGAATTCAAAGTTTAAATTGCGGCCTCGAGCTACAACTCATCAGCGTTAAAAACTTCTATGTAGCATACATTTCGAGGCGCCTTTCATTTAGTTTAATTAGAAAGTTGAGCCCGAATCCGAGGAGTTGTGTTCCTCTAATTACCTCAATGAAGAACTTCACAAATCAAAACCAAGTCTAATGGATTTTTTTATGTGTTCGATCTTTGTTATTGATAATTATAACAAACTAGTGGAGTAACAAAAAAAAAATTGTATATGAGACGTCGTTGTATTCAATATACTTAAAACGCGACATCTCTAGTCAGTGATGGTAGCTGTAAAGGTATCTACCCTCTGAGTGAAGAAATAAATTTCTCACAGAAGGCGCTCCGGCAAAAAAGCGTTGAAAACCAAAAACAAAAATCTGCAAGAAGCACACAGGAAAATTCTAAGATTTGCCGGTTTGTTCCGTAGCTTTATTGGCAGAGCATCTGACACGGATTGCCAGAGGGTGCTGGCTCTAATCCAGCTGGATCGAATGAATTTTTCTAATTGTTCCATCTTTGTTATTAATAATTATAACAAAGGAGTGGTGTAAATTCACAAAAAAAGTTGCATATCATGATAGTTAAACATCACGCCATTCAATAAAGCTACAAATCAATACCAGTTTTTCTACCAAGCTTGGAGATTCGAGAGAATTACTGTGTATTTAAAAATTAACTTCAGCGCTACATGCCAGGTCCTATTAGCTTTTTTCTAGCGCAGTACTCCATTTGCCGGGAATAAATAATTCATTTCCATATTGCTTTTAGCCGTTTGCCATTGCTATGGCATCTCGGTTATTGGTGCGCTAGTTGCACCATGTTTAACTTAATAGCTCTATTACTTTAATGAGGGTCTGGAACATGCTGAAACGCTCGTGAAACTCGAACAACTTAATGCTTCATGCATTTCTATTGCATTTGAGGATTTATAGAACGGAGGTTATGATTGAAATAATTCTGCCATAAAATGTTACGAGCCCGTCGGCGTTGCGTGCCGCTGAGTAATGTCGCTTTGCCACGAAATCAGTATTAAATCATGGCCTTGCTATTTCAAGCTTTCAGGAGATAAATACAAGTTTCTACCGAAAAATTTCATTGTAACATTGAAAGCTAAATGTAAAAATGAGTCACTGTATAGACGAGCATGTCGCTTACCACCAGGAGCATGACTTGTTCATTCCGTCACTTAGTTTTCGTCTTCTTCTTTTGCCGGGCCTCATTCCTATATTTTATTTAGGGTCGGCCCTTCTGTTCACTCTTCTCCAAGGCGCTCTGTCCTGAGTCGTCTATGGTCTTAACTGACGCTCTCGCAGATTTTATTAACATACGATATCCATATAAGGCGGGGTCTACTACGTCTCTTGGGCTGGTCTAATCTTGGTTTGGTTGACGTGGTCTAATCTTGTAACTTAACAACTTAGTATTATTAAAAAAATGATATGATAATTGACTGCGTTTTTTTCTTATTTTGTTGCTCTTGCTTTAAAGTTTCGGCATTTGGTCAAATAGTACGAATAAGCCGAAAGCCGAATAGTAACCGAATACTCGTTGCAACTCTACTAATGCCATAAGTGACGTAGGTACTTCTAATAAAGATCATACAATCCTACAAAAGTTTAAGTAAGGATGTAAATGACTTCACCTGAACCTTATTGTCTTCCGTAACATATTTTACTAAATTAAATCCAGTGATCAGTTAGCGACCCTTCGTCCATCCGACGCGGATAGAAAGGGATCTGCGGTTCTTGCGGGACGGGCAAGAAAGGACTTATCGTGATGTTATTTACACTCTCTACGGGCTGTGATCCATTCTAATTCCTTAAATGAGTTTAAGGTTCAACAACCAGTGCGTGTAAAGTGTGACACTTTACACTTTCGTCACACTAAAATAAGAGACAATAATAATAAATAAAAAATAAATAAAAACAAACAACTTTTGTTCCTTGGTGTATTTTATGATATGATAGCGCTCATACTTCAAACAGTTGGGTCACCAAGTCGTCAAAATATTGTCTCAACCACATTTTAATCTGTTTAAATCATGTACTTATCATAAACATATCATATCAATAAACATTTTAGTAGCAGTAGAGCGCCTTGTGAAAGACTTCGTCGGGGAAGTACTGCCACCTTATCTATTTCTGCCGCCAAGCAGTAATGTCACCATTACTGTGTTCTGGTTTTGAACCATCCATGGCCTCTCAACAAGATTGGATTTCTTCTCCACTGATCCTTGCATTGGTTAAGTACCTGTCCACTATCGTGCTGTCATCAGCATACCCAACTACGTGCCTTGAAATGTGCATGCTTTCTTTTTATTCCACATTTGAAAAATATATATTATACAATTTGCTTATGACGCAAATACATTATTCAGCTATTGGCTGCCACCTGTGGTTGCGCAAAATATGCTACATTTCAAATATGGAATGACCTATCTCCTCTTTAAGCGCGGCAGTGTCTCTATCGCTGTCGGCATCCCGACGAAAATTTTCGTAATGGCCGTTTGCCAAGCAATCCTGGGATGCTTTCTTTTAATTTGTAGCTTACATATTGTATCTTCTTGAATACTTTTTTTAATTATATTTTATGTTATGTTTTTAATTTTAATTTAAATAAATTTTTACTATGTTCTTAACCAGTACGATCTAAGACAGATTATCAGCAAGATCTATTCTCTCCATAGTCTTAACTCGTAGACAAATTTCACGTATTTCAAAACTATGAAGAAACCGTAAGAAAAAACCGACTTCATAATTTCCTTATAAGTACAAACTTAAATTTAAAGTTTAAAAATATTTTTGTTCATAGAGTACCTATGAACAAAAATATATATAAGTAGTACACTTAAAAGAAGAAATAAAGTTAAAGAATACAAAATACTGATACTTCAATATTCTTTTTACAATATAATAATCAGTTATTTTTGGAGTCCCAATGAAAATGAATCATCGAAATCGGTTAACAAATGTCAGAGTAATCGTGTAGCATACACAAAAAAATACAGACGAATTTTATTGAGAATCTCAGCCTTGCTTGATAAATTATTTTCTGCAAGTCTATATTGATATCAAGAATACACATTTTATCATCAAGTATATAAATAAACTGGGTATTTTTGTCACAATAATATCTTTTTCTAGCGAAAAGACCGTGTAGAATTTTTAACTTAATCAACGTACGTAAGAAGCTTCATTAATTCAGGAACGATTTAGAAGTAAATTACATAGTACCATTACTATGATAAAATCAATTAACATTTGCAAATTTGAAAAATGAGTTAATTTTTTCAGATTTAAATCGCGTATAATTGTATTTTCAAACAAACCATCGATTCGGGTACCTTCCAGGTCCAGTTGTGAAACCACCAACAGCCCCATGTCTTTCTAGGGGGACTCTAACCAATACATGCACAGGAACCTTTTCAGTTCAGGTTCTGACCCCAGATCAGCCGGTGTAGAAGGTTGTCACAGACCGTTGCCACTGATTTTATCCGGTTCCCAAAGGGCTAGTGCCTCTAGTAAGCCACCTCGGGTGCACGTACAGTAAAGCAAGTACGTACGTACGGTAAAGTAAGTGAAGCCGCCAATAGTCGGGCAAAGACCTGCCACTTTACGTTAAGTGACAGCTGTAAGGCTAAGAACTCACGGAACGGTTTCCAACCGCGCCCGCTCCGGCTGCGGGACGACTTTTTTATTTCAATACTCACGACACGACATATTTGTGTGGTCACATAGCCGCCGTGGTTGCGGAATGGGCTGCAAACTCGGCAGGAAATGATTGCAAGTCGTGCGGTTATATGCGATCGATCGAGATCGTTAGTTAAGTCCCAGACATCGCCATGGCACACACCAGAAATGAACTAACGTGTTATACTTACTTCATCCAAGAATTAAAAGATGGCCTGAAAGATTCTGGGTGCATCGGGAAAGAAATTGTTACGGATTAATCATTTTCAAAAAAAAAAAACACGAAGAAACGCGTCGCCAGCGAACCGACTGCAAAGTAAGCGGGCGATAGCCGCCAAGCACGTGGATGACTGCATCCTCCGCGGTTCTACTAGTACCTCGCAGATGGTGCGGCTACCGCGAACATCTGTCCCTGCCATGGGTATAAAACACATCATAAAATGTACTACTAAATTTTACATACATATCCACATTTCACACACACGGAAATCGCAGTCTGACCGTGGTGGACACGGATGAAAACAGTTTCGTGAGTTCTTAGCCTTACAGACAAGATCGGAAGAGTCCTGAGGCGTGCAACTATCAAGACCATTCAACATATCTCAGTTCCTGAGACTCGACAAATATAAAATCCCTTACACGTTGCAAGAGTTTTTAGGCTTAACTGACCGAGGGCGGGCTCTCTTACATTGGACATGTAAAACAAAGCATTTCTACCAGCGGTGCTGAATATTTTTTATATTACTTGGTAACTTGGAAAACAAGTCCGATGTCTACCCAGGATGCTGCGAGAAGCCTTTAAATTAAAAAAAATCCTAATTCAACACGTTGTTTCTTACGTCGTCGTCGGATCTGTCGCGCGCTGGTGGTATGTTGTCATCCATATAAATACACAGAATTACTGTCGTGCTCCCGACCCGACACGCGCCCGACCCGCTTCGGTTCTCTGTGAGTTTCATGCTTTAATTTTATTTTTTACATTATCTTATATAACAATACATTAGTTGTAAAATTTTCATAAAAGTCAGCCATATTATTATCATTATAATTAACTCATTATACGCCCCAAGTGGTGGGCACGGGTCACCTTTACGCCCTCTTTACCTAACTTTCCGGTTTAGGCGAACGCCGCAAAACTCGATTTGTAATTTTATTATAACTAGAAACTAAACATTATTTAATACGATATTACAAAAGTTGTAAAGCAGCTTTGTAACACTTCAATCTGTACTAAATAATGCGGTGTTAATTATTAGTAGGTGCACGTTTCAACTTTATGTATTTGTACATTAAATTGTTAATAGCTACCAAATTTTTATCAAGTCTCGAAATGTTTATATTATAAAATTTGCTCTTGGAGAATATAAATATCATGAATTGATGAATATCTGAATGAATATCTAAGTGATCGCGATGAGATCGTGATGCACGTCTAAAGCGTTTTTATCACATGAAAGATATAAAAATAAATACGAACTACATGAAACCAATTAAGTACATAATATGGAATTTTAAAACTTTTCTATTTAAGCATAAGGCTCTACTCACACTGGCGCAGAGTCGAAGCATTGCGACGCGTCATCACTATTTTCCCATCATTAAGGTACAAATTTGTGTTATGCAAATATGGAAACGGGCTACGCGCGTCGTCGCGCGTCACTTGAGTGCAGTAAGGCTTCAGACGTCATTGGTAATTATAATTATGTTCTCGTTTTTAATTAGTTTTTGCCGTTTTGTAACTCGTCTTGTTATCTTTTTTACTCTTGGTTTTAAATACCTAAGTCCTCTTAGGTTCAAGTTAAAAACCAGCGCTAAGGCTCAGCCTTAAGCTGTAGCCCGTAACCGAAAGGGATACCTTTCGGTTACGGGTTGACGGGAAGAATGAGTCGTGCGCCTGATAGTAAGCTACACACCTGTTCATAACAGTTGCAGTGCCACTCAGAGCTTTAAGTTGCAAAGGTTTGAGGAGCACTACCACTGCGCCCGCCACCCTGAGACATGTGCATGTAATTTCACCAGCATCCTTACCCTTCCAAACCGGAACGTAATTATGCTAACATTCCTGGCCGCAGAAATAGGTAAGGTTCTTCCCGATCTTATTTTACGACGAGCTCCACTGCTGCTAATCTATTATCTTCTTTTTGTTTTTAACAGATCTTGTATCTAGTTGTAATGTTTGTAATATTATTTGTGAATAGCCGAATTTTTGTCATTGTCACAACCAAGCGTACAAACATACCTTTGAGCATATGTTCAAATTCATCTCATAAAAAGGTTTTGTTGTAAATCTACCAATCGATACAAAAAAAACTATCCACGATATTCCAGCGCTATTAATCTGCCATAAGAGCTACCTGTCACAAAACTAAGTCCACTAAAGTGTTAGGTGCGAACATGGCCGGGTGTGCCGTACCGACACTTTCTCGAGAGCTCTATAGATCAAAGTGCAAAAGTATCCTATATCCATTACTCTTCGAATGTCAGGAACACCCAAGGGATCTACCTGGATGCATGTGCCTGGTGAACTAGGACATATTTGCACTTTGAGTCAGTTGTTCCGTCACTTCATATTATAGATTTCAAAATTCTTTGTGATCACGATCGCTTTTGGGAATGTGAATTACGTTACACTGGAGATAATGCCTTATTTCTTTTGTGCATTTTCTATTTTCTTTTCATCTGCATGCAATTTTTTTATGGTACCAAGTGACGGACCGACGGACAATTTAAGCGGCACGCCTGTCCATAGCTGTTGCAGTGCCACTGAGAGCTTTAAATCGCAAACATATGAGGACACTGCCATTGCACCCGTCACCCTGAGACTAAAAGTTATCAAGTCTTATGTACCTGTAATTTCACCTGTGCCTTTACCCTTCAAAACTGGAACGCAGTAATGTGCAGAAATAGGTAAGGTGGCAGTAATTCTTGGAGGCACCCTTTCAAAAGGCGCTCCAGTGCTAATGAATTATTTGTGTCTTATGTAATTATGGAAACTTGCCACTTAGCATCTCCGGCACTAGCCCGGAGAGCTGGTAGAGGATGAGCTAGACATCTTCCGGTCCCTCCGGCCTTGTAGGAATTTGTGAACTGGAGAGACGCCGTTCAATCGGCGTCGGGAAGAGAGCGTGTCTTACAGCTCCGCCACCAATGAGGAGATTTGGTAGTCGGCTTAGAGTCGATGGCTCAGCGGTGGCAACCGTTAGTGGTGCGGAGCGCTACGGGAAGTGAGCAGTTAGCACGTTTGAACGTACTTGATCCGGTTCTCTGTAAGGCTAGTGCCTTAGGTGAGCCGCCCCGGGTGCACGTACAGCACCCTCCCTATTGTCCAGATAGGTACCGTATTCCATAGCATTTACTATGGAATAAATACACTTTGAATCAAATTTGTGTGGATTCTGGAGCCATGTCGTCTTTCCATACATCTTTATCTAACACGTATTCTTCAATTTTGTAATATGATTTTTCGATCAAAATATTTTTAATGTAGTTTTTAAACTTAGGAAATGATAAACTTAATATATGCTCCGGAATCTTATTGTAAAAACGTATACAGTTCCCCATATAAGAGTTGTTTACCTTGGTTTAACGAAATCGTGGTACCATGAGTTTGGACTTACTCTAAGGTTAATATTATGGATATCTTCTTTCTTATTGAAATTATGTATATTTTTACGGGCATATAAAGTATTTGAGTAAATGTACTGTGATGCCATAGTCATGATACCAGCCTCCTTAAACTTTTCTCTGAGAGAAACCCGAGAGCCTAGACGGTACGAATCAGAATACAGAACGAATCGCTCGTTTTTGCAATACAAATATGGTTTGAATATCTGCTGCTTTACCCCACATGAGAATCCCGTAGGACATTATACTATGGAAGTAACTAAGGTAAACTAGTCTAGCAATCTAACAATATTAAGTAAAATATAATCATAACTCGATAAGATTTATTTCACATTAGAATAAACTGAGTAGCGCTTTCTATCTGGTTTCATTACACGTATTACACCTTTACTTTAAAATGAAATTTGTATTTTATCGTTACCCAGTCTTTCCTCACACTTCTCAAAAGATCTAATAATATGCTCAGAGTTCAATCTACTTTGCCTTAGCCCCTTCAGAAACTGTCTTTATCGTATGGTTCTTTCAGTGAAATTGAGGGCTCATGAAAGAGTTGAAAGCGGGTCGTTCGTGTCTTTGCACCGAAATATATGTGTGAAAGCTTTTAAGAAATGTGAGACCTATGAATTTTATCCTAGAATTTCTTTTTTTTATCCTTACATTGAATTGAAGTAAATTTATTCACGTAAACATTTCGTGGTACACGTTTGATTGGATGACTGTACATTAATTTGATTACCCGCCATCGTCACGTACCGCATAACATGCTTTTATGTTAATTACTGTTAATTTGAACGTTCGCGTTTCACCTACCATTTACTCGCGCGAAGGGGTGTAAAAATGCAAATTATGACAATAGTACAAAAGTCTGACAGAACTCATAAAAAGTTGGCACCGTGTGAACTTTCCCTTTGCATATTCATGGCGAAAACTCACTCGGAAGTTTCTGGTGAGAAATTATGATAATAATTTTACACTAAGTTCATCCGTCTTACGGGGTTTCATAAATTAGGGGAGTTGTACATAGAACAATAAACACGATAGAAGCGGTTAGTTTGCGTCTGACGCGTGCCAACTTTAGGCCTCGAAAGACCTATCAAGCACAGTTCGCCATTTTCGCTTTGTACGGTACGGTTGTGTCATTCTTTCGTGCAAATTCTCTAAAATCCTAGAAATATGCCATTGTGCTGTTTTGGAATGCAAAAATGATAGCCGCACCAAAAATATATTATGTTATCGGAAAGTCTCATTTTAATGATTTTTAAATTTTCTGTTTTTTGAAATATTTTTTTTGTTACAAAAGACGAAAGTAACACTTATATCCCTACAATATGGCCGCTTTGTCTTTGGAGAATTAAATAAATAACTCCAATTTGTCGTCGTTTACCAATTAACCGCTATATGCCAGCACATTGATTGAAATTTCCATATAATATCAAAACGTCGTAACTTGTAATAATAGGTATTGATGGCATTGAACTTCAACGACATGCCAACAGGATAAAGTTTATATTATATTACCAATCCAGAATGTATTTTCTTTTTAAATATGAAACTACGACCAATCAATATCAAGATTTTGTAGTGTTTCAAATTAAGAGTATGTGAGTTTTGGCGACATCAGTTCAAGTAGTAATCGAGGCTTAAGGCACTTCCATTGTTTTTTCTTCCGTGGAGTTGAATATAAGTGGGCAGCAGTGGTGTGAGGCGCCGAAGCCTCTGTTACGGGTAAATTAATTTAGATACCTCAACGCAAGTTCAGAGCTCGCGTTTCATTTTAAATCCTCTGTAACGATTCTCTGTCTGAATTACGTGACGTGACGTAAAGCCACGTATTCACTGTGTTCACGAAGTTCTTACGCTCAGCGACTTTGAATGAGCTGTGTACACATAGTGAAGGTTTATAGACTCTAACATGTAGTGCTTTAATACCTTTATCTACTTACGTAAAGTCTCTAGTGGAAAAAAAAAACATAAAATTTAATACGATATCGTGTTAAGAACTGGAAATTAGGCTTTCGATTGTTGACCACTTCCGTGGTCGAGTGGCTTGCATACCGGTTTTCATGGCGTCATAATCTCTGAGATCTTCCCCGGCTGGGTCGATCTACAAAAACTTTTCTATATAGTCTCGGGTCTGGTTGTTTGTGGTACTGTCGTCGTTTCGGATTTCCATAACACAAGTATTTTATTTATTTACTTTGGGATCAAAGCAATTTAAGTGATGTTGTCTAATATATATTTGTATTACACTTGACAACAGCCGTGAACATGAGACGTATAGAGAGCCGGTTTGTTTAAAAAAGTGATTTAGATTTAAAAAAATAGTTTCATTTCCTATTTAATGTAATATCAGGCAAGTTATTTGTTTGTTATGAATGTAGGGTCAGCGGACTAAAGTACATTAGTCAAAAACGTACTTAATTTTTAATATATTATATATATATATATATATATATATATATATGTTTTTGTTTATAGTGTTATGTAGTGTAATAAAAAAAAAGAACGACCACATTAGAATTCAAGTTACAAATTAATGAAGTAACAAATGAATTTGTTTTATGTGCTTCAGTCGTCGGATGTATTAATTAAATGAACCATGTTGGTTTTTGACTTATTAGCTAGAATTATTAATACAAAGACGTACGTACGTTCTGGCACCAATTTGTCCCTCGTCCTTCTACAACACAATTCCCAAAAATATTCGGACTCGTTCACAGTAAATGCTGCCCATATGTGGAACCTTCTCCTGGTCGAGGTCAGACAGTCGCCTTCGGTTCGGGTTTTCAACGGTGCTCTTTGGAAGTTTTGGGATTGTTCAGACTCCACATGTTAGAGCTTATGAAATATTTATTTACATTTGGTATGTTTTATTTTATGCATTAATTTTATTATAGACTTTGTATGTATTAACGTATCAACATTACCTAATATATATGTATTCGTATGTACATTTGATACAATAAATTTGTCTGTGTATTTATTGAGTACAGTATATTCCATTTCTTTACTTATCCATTTTTAGTGCCACCCCAAAAACCAACTTTCCTCTCAGATTTTCAATGGTTAGTTGGAAGAAATCTCTTTATGGGATAAGCTCGCCTTTGTACACAAATATTTAAATTGTTTCTGAAAGTTTGTAAGTTACTTTGTGGTACAATAAAGTGTTTAAATAAATAAATAAAATATCGAACACAAAGAGGTTAAGACAACAAGGTCTTTTTCAGACTAATTGGGTAAACCCAATGAAGAACAGTAAACTTACAATATAATAATCTCAGTACAGAGTACTAATTTTTAAAAGTAAAAGTAAAAATTGTTAATAAGCTGCTCACACACAATCATACTCATAAATAAAAAAAATTGAAATAAATAACTACATACTATGTAAAATAAAACTTTTATTTAATTTTATTTAATTAAATTTACATTTTAATGAATTTCAAACATTTAGAATAATGAAACCACAAACATACATAAGCTGACGCTCTAGTCCCGCAGGAGGGGTAGGCAGAGACCATGGAACGCCACTTTGTTCTATCTTGACACATCTCTCGAGCCTCACATTCATTAACTTCCCTTTTCATACAACTTTTTTTATTCTTGTCACTTCGATCCCAGCCTTTTTGACATAACTGATCTTATCAATGTAAGTCCTTCTGTGACGTCCTTTTAAAACCCTTCCATCTACATTTGCATCCTAAACCTGTTTGGTAATTCTTCTTACATCCATCCGCTCTACATGCCCAAACCACCTTAACATTCCTTTCTCTATTCTAATCACTACATCCTCTTTCAAGCCACATTTTTCACGTATTATTGTATTCTTCACTCTATCTCTCAATTTTATTCCACAAATTTTCCTCAACGATCTCATTTCCACTACATTAATTCTACTTTCATGCTTATTCTGCCATACAAAACTCTCTCTACCAAATGTCAGTGTGGGAACCAGCAAAGCATTGTGTATGGACATGTGTGCTTTTTTGGCTAAGATGTTGCTCCCCATTAGACCATTTATGGCTCCATTTACTCCGTTTCCCTTTCGTGCCCTTCTTTCAATGTCTTCATTAAACTTTCCATCTCTTGTAAATGTACTATCCAGATACACAAACTCATTCACTTCATCAACATTCGTACCTTGTATTTTAATCTTATAGATCGTCACGTTCTCATTTCTTTTAAAAACCATCACTTTCGTCTTCTTTTCATTAATCTTCATACCTCTCTTTCTAAACGACTTATTCATAATAACCAGCATTTTTTGCAACTCTCCCTCCGACGGCGCAAGGATCACTTGGTCGTCAGCAGAGAATCTTTACATACAATATGCCCACAATGCTAAGTAAATTGATACCGCGGTAATTTTTGACTCCCTGGTGTGATCCTTTTCCTTTATTAAGTGGTACAATAATGGCTCTACGCCAGTCTGTTGGTACCACACCACAAGTCCAATATTTGTTGAAAAACATACACAACCAGGAAGCCACCAGCTCTTTACCAACCCTTAGCATTTCACCACTTACCCTGTCATACCCTGATGCTTTTCCTCCTTTGAAACCTTTTATAGCTTTTACAACTTCATCCATACTAATCTCTTCTTCCTGACTCCCAGTGTCGGGTTCCTGAATCACCTGCGACGGAACCTGAGGCTTGAGTTCATTACAATTAAAAAATCCCTGAAAATAACTTTTCCATCTCATTTTCACACTTACCTCATCTGTCACCAACTCACCATCTTCATCTCTCATGACATTAATTCTAATCCTTTTCGACCCTCTCCGGGCTACCCGAACCTGTTTCCAAAACAACTTTTGGTTTGCCCGGAAATTGTGGGATATCTTTCTTTCATACCCTTCCTTTTTGTCCTATTTCTTTTGCTCAACTTTTCTTTAGATATTTGTTTGATCCTTTTGTACGTGCCTATTTTTGCATTCCAATCATCATCTGTCACAGTTACATCTAATCTCTGTCTCACTTTGATCGCCAATACATCCAAACACGCTTTCTTCTTTTCCTCAACTATTTGTTTTACTTCTCTATCCCACCAATCATTCAAAGAACCATTCTTCCTTACACTTATTCCCCATACTTCCATAGCCGTACTTGTAATAATATTCTTAAACCGTTAAGGTCCATTTTCAATTTGTCGTTCCTCTTCTTTTTCTCTCGTCCCAAACCGATCACACAGTTTCTTCAAATATTCTTCACATACATAATCTTTTTGCATGCTTTCCATTTTAATTCTTACTAGTTTGGTGCTTGACACTTTGGGTCGATGGTGCCGCTCTTTAAATAGACCACTTATTCGGGATACTATAAGGAAGTGGTCCGTTCCGACATTTGTGCCTCTACACACCCTAGTATCAACCACCATACCCTTCAATCTTTCATCCACCGTCACAAAATCAATCATACTTTTGTCATTCCATTCCATACATATGAATTTTCTTGTGATCAAACATAGTGTTCGTCACAATAAGATTACTTTCCAAGCATACTGCAATCCGACTATCACCATTCTCATTCACTCTTATCACCAAACTTTCCTAATACGCTCTCACACCCGTTTCTCGCTACACAAACACACGCATTAAAGTCGCCTACCATGATAATTCATTTATTCATATCGTACTCACCATCAACATCATCCAATAAATTCCAAAACTCCTCCTTCTCGGTCATCAACTTTGAGTCAACCGGTGCATATACTCCTATTACGCGCAGCCGAATAATTCCTACTTTGAGCCGGACTCAGAGAAGACGTGGACTCACACATTCATGCTCCAACATACACTCTGACATTCTTTCAGACAATAAAAGCGTGTGGGCCCTGGTGTGCACGCTGATTTTCGTCAATTCCCGACCACACCGCAGTTATCGAGCCAAGCTCTGTGACTCCTTTCCCTTTCTTCTTCGTCTCACTCACGCATAAAATATCTAGTTTTCTTTCATCCATCATCATACATACTTCATCTAATTTATTTTCCATCCCTCCACATACATTCAGTGTAGCAAAGCGACGTTCCATCGCCCGCTTTTCGCCCCGTGAGACTCGCTGGAGTGACAAGTGGTGAACTGTATTGCCGCCTCCGTGTTTATTTGGTTTTTTAGAACACATTTGAATCCCACGTTTACCTAGGGAAGTACATTGTCCACCTCGTCAGAGCCCCGACGAGGTAAGGCTATTTAATGCCCGAAATTCGCCTGATTCCGGGATAACAAAAAACGGCTCGCTCCTGACCAGACATGCCTCTGGCCATGCATCCATCGGCACGGCAGACCTTAGATTGGCGGATATGAAAGGGGAGAAGGAAGAGGAGAGGATAGATGTGGTGGGATAGGATGCCGAGGGGGTATGGAAGGGAATGGGTAAAAAAGGATTCTATTACCGTGGAAGGATAAGGTTTACGGTAATAGAAGTTGGGGTGCCAGGGTTGCGTACCCGTACATTCACACAATCAACTACCGGAATGATGTAGCTGGTGAATGCCCCCTGACAAAACAATGAAACTAAAGAGTTAATTTAATATTAATCTTATTTTTAAAGTAACTTTTATTCAATATAAGTAATAAATAACTAACAGCATATAATAACTATATGTAAAAAAGCATACAGAAATTTGGGATTAATTCTTCGTAGAGTTCACGGGTTTAACAGTATTAGGGCTATCATTGCATTATATAACGCACATGTAAGAAGCGTCCTTGAATGTAATGCGGTAGTTTGGGCTCTGAATGAAGTAAAGTATACTGTGATGCTGGAGCGCATTCAGAATAAATTTGTAAGATACCTGTATCTGAGGCAATACGGTGTTTGCCCCTCCTATTCCCTGATGTACCCGAATCTGTTCATCTTGGGTATGGTGGGGTACAATACGCTAAAAGTGCGCAGAAACTTAGCGTTAGTAGTGTACCTGTGGAAAATATTCCGAGGTATACTACATAATGCAATGCTGTTAGGAATATTAGGATTGTGTGTTCCTGATAAGTACGTGGAGCGACGTCGCCGGCCGCCGCTGTTACTGGTGCCACATGGGGAGACCAATCTATTGACTGAGTGTCTGCTGACGCGCGCGTTGAGGACACTGAATAAAATAGCAAATACGATCAACCTATTCCACTGTTCTCTGAGTGAATTCACGAAGATAGCGCTTTACATATTATGTTATAGTTAGATATAGGTAGTTATAGTTATTGCTGGTCTATTGTATTGGGTCTAACCTGTAAAAATAGATTAAGTGTGGAAATAAATAAATAAATAAAAAACAAAATATCGTCGTATTCGTTTTTCTGTTTGGCTATTAAATGTATGGTATTTAATATGTTCAGTATTCCTTTTGTCGTTACATTTATTGTATCTATCATTGGTCATTATATCATTTTCTTTGGGTAAATCGTTAACTATGAAATATATATGTACGGTTATACTGAGTGAAGAATATTGTGATCTACGAACCATGTAGTTTGAAAGAGGATGTATATAGGGACAAAATAGAGAAAGGTGTGCTGAGATGTTTTGGGCACATGATGATTAACAAAATGAATATATAGTTTAAGGCAACACTGGAAGATGACGGGCTGGAAGAAAATGCCTTCAGCGATGCTGTTTGTTCAGCCACGACGTATAGCCTTGAAAGACCAAACAGGATACTCTGAAACAAAATAAAATAATAATTTTGACTCACGGGATCAAAACCAATACTACATACTTGGAGAACAAATTCAATGGCAATAAAATAATAATAATTTTATAACAATTTAAGCGACCAATTAAAACGTTACACGTCTACTCTTTTTATCGTATTGATGGCAACACTACAGTGTTTGTCATCGTAATTAAAGGATTTCTCAGTCGACGGAAGGTACTCGCCGACAGTTGCCCAGTGTGCATCAGACGTACAAGAAAACAGGTAATAAATAGTACGTTGTGCGGAGAAACTCCTTTCGTGCACCCCGTGTAATAAAATGATAAAGCATGTTTTAGTTATTAGAAAGAATATTTCAATGATTCATACTTCTAAGTTTGAATTTGAATTCATAAGTAGATTATTCGTTAAATATGTGATTGAAACTTTGGTCTGTCTGTCCAGACTTTCCTACGCTATTTTGGGTATCATATATGTCTGATGTACATAGTGTTATTATTTACATGTGAAATGCAATAAATAAGTAATATAATCGATAGATAGTTTACCAGTGAAATAAATAATAATAAGAATACCGCCTCTCCCATTTAAATTCAAAATTAATATTTTAGGCATTGGTAGAAGCGAGAATCTAAAATAGATAATAATAAAAATATATCAAATTTTCAATTTTACAAAAACATGCAAAATTAAAGTAAATGAAATTAAATAATTAAAGTTTGGAATTTGTATTTAAATTTAAAATTCTAAGAGACTTATTCAAGAATTTATTGGCAAAACCCATCTCTGGGTTTTCTTACTTTTTATATTTGTCTATGAAATTACTTAGTGTAGCCTTATTATAAACGTAGAAAGGCGTAGGCAAGATCCGACTTCCATATTAGCGCAGAAACGGCTTTCCCGCCTTAATGCGAAAGAAGGCCGCTTTTCGTAAGGCTCGTAAGCCGACTCGATAGTCCTTTGTTAAGACACGATAAAAAGGATCATACATGTAATTTATAAAATAAGAATAAAAATGAAAAGGCTTTATTCTTTAACACTACAAGGATACATAAAAAAAACTTAAAATAGTGGCTTAAAATCTAAACCTGGTTTTCAGGCTTCACCTTGTATATAATGTAAACTACAAGTCAAATATTTTTGTCGCTGTAGATACCGCAGTATGCAGTTTTTAATTAAATATATAATTAAGAAACCACCTCACGCACCGCAATCATACATTATTATATATATACTACAGACATTCCAGTTAAATTTTTATGCCAAACTACAAATGATACAAGCACCGATCATGCAGCTAAAAGGGTAAAAAGCATTTTATTACATGTATAGAATAGAACAGACAGAGAATGAAATTTAATTGTATATTTATTAATTACAATTATATTTATTTATGATATTAACATCAGAACCTACTTTACCTTCAACCAACAGCACGAAGTCTTCTGTTGTTTCAGCAGCCATTCTTTATACATATATTTGAATTTATTTGATTATTTGCATGTTTTAACTGGCGGTGGAGGATCGTTCCAACATTTAAAAGAGCCAAAGCGGAAATTGTCTCTAAACGAATGTAATCTAGGAGTCGGTAACAATTTTAGACTCGGATAGCGTATCGAACGAGTGCTGCCCTCCCTTCTATAATTCCAAACTACGTTATTATGATATAAATAATGTAGTTCAAATACACAATAATATGGCATTAATTTTGAATAAAATATATAGCTGTTTTGATATACATTCGTTTTTTTGTGAAATTGCTCCACTAGTTTATCGTTATATTTTTTTATGATATGAAGCGACGGGACGAATATGTTGTGTGTCTGATTGGTTGAGCTACACGCCTATCGTCCTGAGACATAAGTTGACAAGTCTCATGTACCTGTAATTTCACCAGCAGAAATAGGTAAGGTGGCAGTACTTCCCTGGACGAACTCTTTCACAAGGAGCTCTACTGCATGAATAACAACAAACACCGAACTCAAAGAAAAAATCCTTCGATCGAGTGAACAGTCATCACGAAATTTCTGTTACCGTAAATTATAGTAGTATTTCTGTAAACAAACGGTTACCGATTTTTGTTTTAGGTTGTTAGCGGTTTTTGCTGTAACGGTTCCTTTACTCAAACAAGTATTTTTACAGTTACCAGAGGTTGACAAGAGATGTCGCTTTAAGATTTGTAATACTGATTTTGAATGAACATATTTTACTACTATGTTATCCATTTATTTTTTTTAAACTTTAAGACTCCACTAGTTTGTTATAAGACATTGGTCTTGGTCCTGTCAGATCGAAGGAAGTTTTCTTTGTTAATAATAATTATAAATAATATAGAGGCTAAATCTTACCAACAAATAATGGTTATTATTTTTCGTAAATGTATTTATTATTTTAACAAAAAACAACATTACGTGAAATAGACACAAGACACAAAACCTTTTTATGAGTATAAGATATTATTTCTTAGCCTAATCTCCAAGTAACAGAACAAGTTTATTGGACTCGTTTATACTTATGAGTCCTATAAATTTCGTAGTCTGCTTCTTATAAAAATGTACATAAAATTGCTACAATATACAATATTAAGAGTTCCTTTGCGTTCTTTAAATATGAGCGTCTCTGCGAGAAAGTGGATGGCGCAGACGAAACAAATGGTGATCATTTATTTCTATTGAAAACCTATAACAAGTGATCACATAAATACGAGTGCAATGCAAAATGATGGAACCAGTGTAATGTTGTTCGATGCTTGTGACTAGTTTAAAAATTTTACTTTGATAATAGGTACTACGGCATTAATGTAGGAAAACTTAAAAACTCAAATAATCTTCATTTTATAGGTATGTGAAGACATTTGAAATTGTCACATTGATTAAACTCTGCAAAGGCTTCAGCGCCATACTGCGGAAATGGATAGCGTCCCTAATGCGTAGAGTGCGAGGCACAGCCAACCGCCTCCTTCAGGCGGTAGCCGAGAGGGAAGATGGGACAATACTGTGTTAATGGGTAACTGTACATATCAAGTGTATTAGTGTACATACACTGCCTCAGTGGCCGAACGGTTACCATAGGATGCCACGCAGTGGTCCTGGGTGCGATTCCCGGGCCAGGAGATATATTTGTATGGCCTACATTTATTTTTCTTGTGAGTTTGGGTGTAATTTGTGGTTGTCTACCTATGTGTGTCCATGGCGTCCGTGATACAAGGATTCCCTAGTGCGGGGCTATGAGTGTGTGCGTCATGAGTATGAGTGTGTTAGAACTGTCCCTAAATAGTTCGAAATGTAGTTTTTTTATTTATTTAATAGTTCATTGCGCAGGAAAAATACGCGACACAATTTAAAAAAGGAAAATACAAACAAAAGGTGTTGCTTCTTTCTAAAATAAATTTCATCCTCCACACGTAAATACAGGACACAATAACTAAAAGAACGGGCTTATGTGCATAAGAAAACTGTTTGTGAGATTTACTAATAACATGTTTATTTGTCCGAAATGAAGTAATTTATTACAAATTATTCTTATCACTAATTAAGTTTATAGAATTTCAGGATGTTTCACCACAATATGCAATATCACCATCATGACATTCTGCCACGGTTTGCTAGAAGACGTTGGTTCGAATCCAGCCGGATCGAAAGGATTTTTTTCTAAGTATTCGATCTTTGTATTAATAATGATTATTATTACTACTCATTTGTAAAGCAGATTCTCTTGAGAAGAATTAATAAGATACTCCAGGAGTTGCTTTTTGTAAATAAACATTGGTCCGTATTTATCATTTACCTATTACGTCATTTTACCTATATATTTATCTATCTAATACCTTGAAGCGCGGTGTGAGGCCTGCGTATTTAATAGATATCTATTAAATGGACTTCAGTTCCTAGACAGAATTCTATTTGTAATCTTCTCACGAATGTAGAACTTACATTTGAAGTACATATTTTTCGGATAAGAGGCTGTTGTTTTAAGGTTCCGAGATTTTATTGAATGTGCTTTGCGAAAGGATGAATCTTAGTTAATATCATCACGTCTAGCTTTTTATTTAATAAAGAAACGAATTACTAAACTATCTACGAATCGCATTAGCTAGTTCGGTCGTAGTTCTTTGTTTACAAATGTCACGTCCGTTGGATAGCTCAAACTGGGTAAGGTTGCATTGGGGTGGTGCAATCCGTGGCCATGTATGGGGCGCCTATCTGGTCACACCGACTGACGGGAGTCCGGTGCTGCAAAGCTATACTTAATGACGTGTAGCGCAACATAGCCATAAGGATGCACGAGGATACCGCACCGTATCTTTTGACGCGACAATTGTCCTGACGCGGTTTTTCCTTCTGGACATCTTGGCGGAGATAGACGCTTGTGTTTATTCGCGTCTACGCCAGGCGAAGGAAGCCGCGCCGCCGGAAGTACGTTGGCAGGAGCGCCGACGGAAGTGCAGTGGCAAGAGCGCCGACGGGCGTTTGTGAAGTGGTGCGAGAGGCTGGAGAAGCCGTGGATCTCGCGCCTGCGCGCTGTCGACGCGCGCCTGCCCAGGCTCGAAGTCTGGTTGAGCTAGCGAAAATGCATCACCTCATTCCGGCTAACACAGGTACTCGCCGGGCATGGATACTTCGGTGAGTATCTGAGTCAAATCGGAACAGGTCGACGATGTAGTGCCACCACCGAGGGACCAGGATTCCGCCCAGCACACGCTGGAAGAGTACCCAGTGTGGGCCTCCGAGCGGAACACCCTGGTTGTCCGGATCGAGCGAGATCTCTCTCCGTCAGACATAGTAGCGGCTACGTTGGAGGATCAAGAATCCCATGAGGCAGTGATTTCCTTCTTTGAAGCGGTGATTCTTCAGAAGGAGGACGTCGAGCGTGATCAGGAGAGGGTCGATGCCGCTCGGCGGCCTCGTCTGGAGCGGGGGCTCCGTTCGCTAGTAACTTTAGCAGCCGATGAAACGGACGATGGGGCGGTGTGACCCGCTTCGTCGTGAAGAGGGGAGGGGGAGGACGTAGCTCCTCTTGGGTGCTAGGGGGTTCTGGTGCGTAAAGTCGATCCCGGATCCCTCCCACTAGAGCACCCGAGAAGGCCAACGTTGGGTTTTAACCGGTAGAAGTCCTTACCTTCAAATTACCTTAAATAGCCTCTCCCGCTGCCCCCGCGACGGAGAGGTATCCCAGGAGGATTGCAGTAAGGTTGCAGAGACGATGGCGCTGGTGTAGTTTGAAGCTGTTCAACTTAATTAGTTGTCCGGCGTGGTCCTATGACATAATGGTCATTGGCAGGGTTGCCTTATGAAAATAAGGAGGGAAGTTTATGGCTAAAACTTTGCGAGCTCGCTGAAAAAAGTGCTCAGAGCGCGGGAGACCCTGCAACTTGCCGCGTGATGTTTAGGATCCGTGTTAACCTGATCCATCTTTTGTACTTTCGAACTAATTATTGCGAATTTATCGCCGGCTTAACCAATTGATAACGTAAAGGGAATTTGATAATTATCAAGTAATTCCTGACAAAATCAGCGATGACGGTGTTTCCCTCAACGTCTCCCATAAGTTTTAATTCGACATATAATTTTGAAATTGTCTAAATATAAACATGTCGTTGGAATGATATATGTATATACATAGCAGTGATGTCTCATTTGCATTTATGCTACATTGTTTTAGGCCCTAATTAGTAATAATTTTAGAATTGAGATGAGAAGGGCCTAAAATGATGTAGCAGAATAGCTCAACTCTTTAAGGTGCGCAGAATTTTTATTTGCCACAGGTTAAGAGCCTCTAGCTCATCTTTTTGTCCGGTGGCAAGAGCAGCTACGGCCAACTGTAAAATATTCTTCACAAAAAATTATAGCGGTTTTGCTTTAAAAAACGTAAAACCGTAAAAATTTTGACCATTATAGATCGTTGTATTCAATGGACAACAAACAACATATACTACTAAAATTAGCCTACTTTGTGCAATCTCAAAACAAGTAAAGGGTTCCTATTTACCTTTTTGATAAAAGCAGAACAGAAAAGCAGTCTATTTACTTCGCAAAATCGTGGTCACATTTATAAATTACCTGTTTATATATACTCTGGTCGGGTCTTCGAGTTGTGTCGCCCTTTTCAAAGTGAGAGTAATCTTCCACCGCTTGAGCGAGACAGCCATGTTTCCTCCCAACGCACTATAAATGTTTCAGCCGGCTCTTGTCTAATCAATCTTGAGAAACGAGCGTTATTGTATCGTACGATGTGGATATTGCTCTGAGTGTAGTATTATTATCCGAAGAGCAATTCATTAATGTTTAGCAAATTTGTTAATTTGCTGCAAATGGTAATCTCAAGATAATGACGACATGTGTGTTAGTTTTCTTCGAATATCAAGGTACACCATTTTGCCAAGCTTGTTGTTCTTTTTTTTCTCATACCACTATAATCTCTCTTTAAAAATATGCTTATGTATATGTTGAATAAGACCGTAACGGATGCCTTGGGAAACATCTTCACAAGGGAAACATCCTCGTCGTTAACTAATTCGTCGTTCGCTCGTGGATTGATAATTGGTCATTCGCTTTACATCACCAATTCTTTCAGTCAGCAATGAAATAATTACGTTAGTGGAGTGCGATAATTTGTTAATCCACTATTTTCGTTTGTCTACAGTGATGAATTCGAAAGTAGATGAATCTGATTAAAATGGATTTGAATGTCCGCGGCAAATTCACAAGGAGCGACCGCACTTGTTTGTTCACTTTCCAGGTAACTCACACAAAAACCCATCTTATCAACACGCGGTCATCTGTAAAGCATTGATCGTCGACGATTGGCAATTCTGCAACAATTATCGTATCATAGGGCCTCGTCAGATGATGTGACATTTGTTAACAAAGAAACCAATATGATCAAGACTGTTAATGTGATTTACTGATAGCTAGTAAGCATTTCTTTAGTAATAAAATTAATAACACGTAATAATTTTAGTTAAAATGTATCTTTCTGTAAAGCACATTATATAAGCAATACACCGGATTTTGTTACAGTACGTTTGAAGTCTTACTCCCGACATATATAAACATATATGTATCAGTAAAGTGTATAAATATCCAAGTCTCACTTTTCGACTATGTTTTATCTTGCAAACAGTTGTGTGAAATTCAAAGAGTATGTATGAAATGATGTGATTATCGATGAAATCATGCTGTCAAAGTTCGTTTAAGTTATTGTATGCGATGTTACAAGACGCTATAGGTTCGAGCGTGAGGAATCACGCTGTTTCCCAGAAGGACGACAGCGGTTGATGCAGTAGTGCAGATAATAGTGTATAATACTAAAAATACGTTTTTAAAACTTGTCAGATAGTTTCCTTGTATTTGGGCAGAGAAAATTAGTCAACACCACCTAACATCTTTAAAGAGAACTACAAAATGGTGAAAATTGGTTATTACAGCTTTTTGTATCATGATTTGTTAAACGTTTGTTACCCGATTTATAATTTATGCATAGATAATAATAATACGAGCGTTAATTACGTTTTACATTTGTACGTCAAATTTACGCACTTAATGCCTTAAAAATATTGAAAATCCTATAAAAGATTATTTATTTCGTGTCATGCCCCCATTTATTACCCCATGTGGTCCCTGATGAGTGACAAATGTGGTAGTTGAGAGTGACAAATGTGGAAGTGTTGACACTCATGAAGGGCAAAACATATTTGATGATAGACCATAGGAAAGGAAACACTGAGCCACCATGCAAGATAAGATTTTTAAAACAGATAAGAACGATAGTTACACAGACTCTATGGGATAGTATAATCTCAGTACGGAGTACAAAAAAAACGACCTCAAAAGTTCGTGGAATTACATTGATTTGCCAAGTTTTAGTGAAATCAGTTACCGGAAAGTGGGTGAAACCGGATTCATTCAATAGTTTGCTACCCTTAGAGGTCGAATATTTTCTTTAAATTGAAATGGAACCAATACTGAGGTATCGTCTTTCCAACAAAAAAGAATCGTCGAAATCGGTTCACAGATTAATCGCGTAACATACACAAAAAAAATACAATCGTATTGAGAATCTCCTCCTTCTTTTGAAGTCAGACAGACACACAAACAAAGTATTCAAATTTTTAAATCCCCTCTTTTTACGTCGGGGGCTATAAACTTGTATTTTTGGTCAGGTTGGAAGGTTTCCCCTTGAGACTTTGATTTTTATCGTAATTTTTAAACCAAAATTGTTAATTTTTATTTTATTTTAATAATTTGTATAGATTTTGGAATACCGTGATAATAACAAATATAATAAATTGATCATATTAAAATTTATATCTACGCATCTATTGTTACAATGTATATTAAAAAACGCAAAAAGACTTGCGTGGACAATTTTCAATCTAGAACATTTTGCAAATACTGTGATTTGTATTTAAATTATGTTATTAATATTGGAGGTGCTAACTGTGCAAAATTTTATACGTTGGTGTGCCAAAACATTTCTGAGTGTTGCTAAAATTGAATAAATATGAATGAATGAATATTTACCATCATCAAAACAAAAAAAAACTTGATAAATAAAATGAGTCTATTCATTATCGGAAGTAAGCCCCGCAGGCTCGTATATTATGGGACGTTCTATGCCGTCCAATTCCAGTGAAGAGGTTCGGATTGAATTTGCCTAAGCTGTGAGGGCATTCACGTGATTCACGTGCCGGGCTAAACAAAAGGCGGCATGTACGAAGATTTATGAACAATTCACGACGCAATGATATGGGGTATCTATTCAAATGCCCCCTCTGTATTTTGGAGGCAGGTAGGATGATGTATATCAGCTGCACAATACAGTAAGGCTCGCGCTCTATGAATACCTCGATGTTTTGTGATTTTAATGCTGAATATGAAAGGTAGCCCGTGATTTTAGTAAAGTTTATTATGTTTTATATTGTGTCTAAGAACAGAGTATAAAGAAACGAGTGAACAATCATTCGAGCTATCTCCATATAAATAAAGTATAACCCTTAAGGAGTGAGATATTTTGAGCAAAATGACGACCACACAGCAGTCTCGCCCTTTTTATATTAATAATTAACCAATTACATAATGATAATCCACCACCGCTCACCAGTCCCGTCCGTTTTTCGCTACAAATTGACCCATGCAGAGCTACTAACGCGTGTGTGTTTCCCTCGCGCGGGTGCGAGGTCGTGCGAGATGTTCGGTAAAATCACGGACACTGAAAGCTGCCTTTATATATTTATTTATTAGGCAAACCAACAATTACAACAATATTTCATGCAATATTACATTACAAAATCAGGCTAATTGCGTACTAATTATAGGTGAGCATCTCATGCTCTCATTAAAATGTTTAAGCAGTGTATAAAAAAAAAACAAAAGTTACATTAACAATTTTTGGGCCAAAAAACAAATAACTTAGGAAGTAATTTTTTTATGCTAGCAATAAAGCTCTTTGTGAAAGATTTGGTTCAGGGAAGTACTGCCAGAAGGCTATACGCCGGGGTAACCTAGAGTTTGGCCTTATACGGGGCTCCCATTTGGAGTGGAGCCTTATCAGCGGCGACGAAATCACTGCTGAAGAGATCTCAGAGGGTGGTCGCCCGACGAATATGCAGAGCGTACATGACGGTGGCCTGCGCTGCCGCATGCGTCCTCGCCGGTACTCCGCCGTGGGACACTCGCTGCCGGGCGTGGTTGCCGCCATGCTCGGTAGCGAGGAGTCCTGGGAGGCGGTGGCCTCCTTTTGCGGAGAGGTTATGTCGGAAAAGGAGGCTGCGGAGCGGGTGCGCGAGGACGCGGCGGACGCGGACCCGCTTCGGCGCAGACGTATGGGGAGAAGACGAAGGCAGTTCGCTACTCGCCTGATTCCCTAGTGAGACCAGCGGGCCCTGGACAGGGACTTCGGAGCCTGCATTACACGGCCTCACTCGTCTGGGGGGCGGGTCGGAGGTCAACTGACCTGTCCCTCCGTCGTGGTGAATGTGTACCGACCCCACGGCGCCGACTCAACCGGCGGGAGGTAAACCCGGGGGGGTTTTAGTGGGGTAGGTCCTTCAGTCTGGAGGAAGAGTCCCCACATAACCACTGAGTCTTCCTGGGCCCAGGGGTATCTATAAAGATTCCTCCCCCCCACCCCCCTAAAAAAAAGGGAAGTACTGCCACCTTATCTATTTCTACCGCCAAGCAGTAATTAATGTAAGTATTTCTGCGTTCCTGTTTGGAAGGGTAAGGGCGTTGGTAAAATTATAGGCACATGGAACTTATCAACTTATGTCTCAGGGTAAAGGCGATTTAAAGCTCTGGGTGGCACTGCTGTTAGGATAGGCGTGTAGCTTACTTATTACTATATTAGCCAGACGCATGACTTGTTCGTCTCGTCACTTAGTATTATGTAAAATATGATAAAACACACAACATGATTCAGACACTAAATAACAAATAATGACATGTGCCCGAACCAAGAAAATTGAGAATTTTGTTTCTGAAACCTAGCAGTGAGTCAACGAAAATATCCGCATGTTTTAATAAAACTCAATAACATTTAGCAAACATTATTTAGAAACTTATTCGTGACTCGTGATATGTCAGTTTTGCGTTAAATTTTTATTTCAGATGATACGGGCTTCGCATTTCTATATTATTAACATTAAAAAAGGCAAACAAGTCGTTAAAAACCAGAAAAAAGATCTGCCATCAAGCACATAGAAAGATTCTTAAGGTCCGGTGGTACGTTCCGTGGCTTAGTTGGCATAGCATCTAGCACGGTTTGCTAGAAAACGTTGGTTCGAATCCAGCCGGATCGAAGGAATTTTTTCTAAGTATTCTTTGTATTAATTATCATAATAAACCTACCAATACTAAACTTTAAATATTTTGTTGTACTATCGGACACTGACATTTATATTTTATATTTGGTAGTAAACTTGTAAGTTCAAATGTGAAGCGTCTCTTTTTAGCATTTCGAATCGTACCGCACAGAGTTATCACTGTTTAGAGCGATCTATTTCAATATTTTTATTTTTGTATAAAATCTGATGAATAATTAAAGGTCATGGGACAAAAGTTGTTGTTTATGATGTTAGTTATATAGTCCATCTTGAGAGAGAAAAAACCATATTCTACGAAAAACAACGTACTCCTTGTTTTAGTAAACTATGCTACACATATGTGTATAATGTTTACCATATTTTTTAAACAGAATGTGACATAAAGAACATCGCGCGGACTTTCCGCATAGAAACTTTGGGATTTGGAAATCTTCATCATTGAAAATGGATCCGTATTCAACAAACTAACAGGCAACCACCTGGAATAAATTGCTACTTAGCAACTAGATTGTCTATTGTATATGACTCCGAGTTAAATAGAACAATGCGTTTTGTATTATGCTGCCAGTTCCCTGGCGGTAAAGTGCGTTTGGCTTGTTTGTCATGAAGAGAGTAGATGATTTTTCCGTCATTATAGGTAAAAGTATTGGTCTTTTCTTACGAGAGTGAGCGACTCGGCCAATATTTTTGTGAGGACAGTATGCGACACGCGCTACTTTTAAGCGAATATTCATTTTGTAGAATATAATAAATTAATTCCTAATTGTACATTAAACTCAATTTAATTTAATGTATTTTTAATTAATTAAATTACAAAAAAGAAATCTTTTAATAAAATTAAATAGATACGTCAAGTAATGTCATTTTAAATGATTAATGGTTTTATACCTAAATAAAGAAACACTTTATTTATTATTTTAGCTTGTTTCAGAATACTTAAATACTTACATTATTGTTGTTATCGAAATTTATTAACGTGCAATGAAGAATATTTTATTCATTCATTCATTGTGAAATGTAATAAATACTACAAAATATCAAATAGAGCTATAATATAAATACAATCATTAAATTATAATGAAAAGCTTCAGAAAAACTGTATCATCGACAAATGTTATATTAAATTTATTCAGACGAATTGAATTTTTCTGTGTGAACGACCTTAGAGCTTTGTAATTGGATTTCGTAGTGTATTATATTTCATTGATAGATTGACATCGGGATATACATTTGATGGTGTTTCGATTATATTGGAGTCGGAAAATTGTATAATCGAAAATTCATCGGGAAAATCTATTCTCGCGAGGCCGTCCCGTGGCGAATTTAAATTGTCAATTGACACAACAATGGAATAGTAAAAATGGAACAACAAGACACCACCATACAAATAAGTTTTAAGCTAAAAAAAAATTAGTAACGTGCGCAGTGGCAGTGCTCCTCAGATCTTTGTGATTGAACTCTGAATGTCACTGCAACTGTTAACTCTACATAATCTCCAAAAAATGCTTCGTACAAGTGGGTCTAAAGATTAATATTCCCTTCCTCCCATATTATGCGCTGCAAGTGCTTGAGACGCAAGCGGCTAGCCTATGCCCGCCAACTGCCTTCCTGTCAGTCAGTATCAGTGAACGTGTGTGACAAAAACGGGGGCGTGTGCCACTCACCTGACACTTGACAAATTCACGGATTGGTCGGCGTGTCACGTATTCCCGGCATCCCAATAACGATGGGAGAAAGATGATGAAATTCCTTCCAGAGGTGGACCCGCAGTGGCGGACAACCACAGACGGGACCGGATTGTAAACCACGTGACCATAGCCCGGTCCCATGCGCGCTGTGGCATACCCGGGGGCTTTTTTGAGTAGGAGTTTTGGTTTAGATCAGGATTTTCTCTCGGAAAATAGGACACCTGGATAGACGTGGTGGCCAAGGATAGGCTGAAGAATTCCAGGTCGCACAATGGTGGTGGTCACAAATGGCAGGTCTCAAACATTTGCATGGCATATTTATCTCGTGAGTTTGGATGTAATTTGTGGTTGTCTATGTATGCGTCCATAACACCCGCGACACAGGGTTTCCCTAGTATGTGCGTTAAAAAAAATGATGCGGTTGGTCGACGACATAATAAAAGTCGCGGGCCAAACCTGGGCGAGCAATGCAAGGGTCCGGAAAGTTTAGCAGGAGAGAAAAGAGGCTCATACCCAGCAGTGGGTGATAGAGGGCTGAAATGAATTAATGGACAGACATTTTTACTACTTTTTCTGCTCGGAAGTCGGGTAGCGATTTCAATTTCAAAAATATCCGCCTATATATCACATAAGAACGATTTTTAACTTATTGACCGGCTTCAAAAAAAGGAGGAGGTTCTCAATTTGACTGCCTTTTTTTGTGTGTGTATTTTACGTGATTACTCCGGCAATTTTGAACCGGTTTCGATGATTCTTTTTTTATTGGAAAGAGGGTGCCTCAGTGTTATCCTCATTTAAGAAAATATTCCACCTCTAAGGTTGGCAAACTGGGGGATGAATCCCGTTTCGCGCACTTTCCGGTAACCGATTTCAATAAAACTTGGCAAATAGATGTACTTATACTGTAGCTCATTAGTGCGGTGGATACGTATTATAAGTTTCCGTAGCCGTTGTACAATGCAGCTTACAATAAATATACTTAATTATGACTTTATATACAACACAAGTTATATAAGTACTTTAAATTGTATATATATATTGTACGATTTATGAAACTCCTGTGTAAAAAAAAAAATCTAATATAAATTTATTACAAGTTTTAATCAAAATAAATTTATATGGGTTCACTGAAATGTTAATTCAAAAGGGTCTTATGTATTGGGGTCACCTCGACCTTGCACAAGTCTCGAAACTCGACAGTCTAAAATTTACACTAACTAGACCGTCTAATGCCTACACTTACATTACTTTCATGAAATTCTTGTTGCATTTAAAAATACCTTTTCAATGATACTCCACTCAATGCAGTAAAAATTTAGTATTTTTTGTTACCTTTTCGTAATTTATTTTTTAATTTCTCTCTGGCCTTTGGGCGGTTCTTAAAATTTTTTATACCAAATTTAATAACG
Source organism: Hyposmocoma kahamanoa (assembly GCF_003589595.1). Taxonomy (NCBI): domain Eukaryota; kingdom Metazoa; phylum Arthropoda; class Insecta; order Lepidoptera; family Cosmopterigidae; genus Hyposmocoma; species Hyposmocoma kahamanoa. The sequence continues at coordinate 479,782 of NW_020653780.1, forward strand.
GTATTGAATAAGTACTATCAGATACCGAAAATCAGACAGACACCGACATGATGAAACTATGTTTGTCTACTCTAAATCTAAAAGTGTATTTAGCAAACAAAAGTTTCATACTATATATACTCAACAAATACTTTACGAAATTAGCAGAATCTAGAGTATGCAATAACCTGGTTTTTAAATGTGTAAATACTATATAATTATATACACAAACACTTAAGATCGACAGTAAACTGTGTGGTTGTAATTTCATCAATTATGTACACTTGATACTGTGGAACGACACCACGCACAAAATTTGTTGTTTTTTATGTTAGCGATGAACGTGACCAGACGCACAAACTGAGGGTTTTTCGCTAACGTCCCTTCAAAGCCTTTGCTGACACTTCAATGTCCCGTAGATATCCCATTATTTTTCACCAACAAAACCTTTTTTGTCATCGCTAAAATTGTTTCATCCTCAATAAAGAGCATCACAAAGGTGTTAAGATGGCATTTCTCATATTTGTACAATAAATTAGGCTTATCTCCTCATGTGTACAGGTGGAGTTTACCTTAACACATTCATTACATTTTCTCTTAAACACGACGAAAAAAAGGCACCTGAGACCTTCACGCGGAAGTAGCTTTTTGCCACCGTATGAGTTCGAATTCCGAAGGGTGGCACCTCTTAAAACAGGCTGTATTTACATAAGTTATTTGAGAGCGAACACTCGACATATTGCTGTGAATATTTAATGCTCTCTGGCGAACGCTGCTCCCGAAAATATTTCTTTGAGGCATCCGAAACACTATTCACTAAACTACGCCAACTGAATAAAAATTTCGGCTATAGAAAGTGCGTGTAGCATTTCCTTTATATGAAAGGCCCACATCCACACGCGGAGATGCTTTTAGTGGAATCGCTGAATCGCGTGCCTCATGTAATAAGCATTGCTATAGATATTAATAGATGTTTTCCCTAATGGAAATTGTCTGTTCATAACTCAAAGGGCTTTGAAGTTTTACATTCGCGTCTACAGTTAGACTAATAATTAGTCTTCTGATTTAATCAGGTACTACTAAGGATCACGCAAACGTAACTGAAGCAAGAAGTTTTTATACTTCAGTGATTCTCCTGAATAAAAACTTTTTACATTTTTAATTCAAATTCAAATTCAAAATTGTTTATTAAATACTACATGGGTCCATGATGTTAGTACATTACAAGAAAACCGTACAACTATGTTAGTAATAATTTTACATAATAATAATACAATAATAAAATAACATAACTAAATAATACATACAATAAAAAATCAAATTAATTACTAAAATATACATATTTAGGATTTATAACAGCCGATATCCAATGCCTTTGTAAGACACTGTCCGGTCTATTGCCTAATATCCTAAGTATGCTGTTGGACTCTCCAGCATTCTGCGTCTCACTGACACTATTTTTTTGCGCATTACTGCATAAAAACAGTCAGTTTGAGCATCCGCAAACATACCAGATGCACTGCAGTACCTGGGCAACCCCTACAGCATCCTAAACATGTCGTTATAAAGGACGGGTAGCTTGCTGAAGGCCTTTTGGGTATACCTAGCCCACAGGCCGCTACAGTAAAACGATTGACAGTATGATTTAAACAAGGTAACTTTTACTTCATCTGTACAATGCACAAACCTGTGAGCCAGCATATTTCCTCAGGCCGCTAATGCCCTACGCTCCCTTTGCTTGTCACGATCATCTTTTAACACCGAATTTACTATGTGACCTAGGTACCTGAACTGTGTCACCCTAGACAAATCACCATCACACAGTTTGATGGGGGGTACATACCTGGGAGATCTACCATGTGACGCGATACCATGTGCTTACTTTTTTTAATATCTTATTCTAATCCATAGCATAGGCTTCACAGGCACGCAGCAGCCTCCGCGATGCGCCAAACGAAGGGTTCAGCAGCACCATATCGCCTGCGTAACTAATGTTGTTGATCATTTGTCCGTCTATAGAATAACCAGCATGAATGCTGAGTACATGTACAAGCTAAAGAGCTTTGGAGACGTTAGCCCCCCCTGCCTCACCCCGCCCTCCAGCCTGTATATGTCCGAGAACTCACCTGCTCATCTTACATATTTCTCCTGAAGCGCATACCAATGCACAAACAAATCCAATAACTTTCGCCCCATGCCAGTGGCCCGTAACTTGTCCCACAGTGTCTGATAAGAAACAAGATCAAAAGCTTTTGAGACATCTAAAAACAACCATAAACAGGAGTTTTCCTCTGCAAATAAAAATCCACGGTCTCCTTCAAATAAATATGGCACTTTCAGTCGAAAGCCCAGCCCAAAAACCGAACTGGGCATCAAGTAGGTGTAGGTGTTTATCAAGAAGAAGTCTAAGGGCGCGTTCCCACTATGTCGTGACGACAGATTGTCGTGACAACAGATTGTCGTGCATTTTACAGAGTCGTGGTTTGTATATTTAAATGAAGTTGTTCATATATAGCACGACACGATTAACTGTCGTTCACGATTTTTTATCGTTACAACGACGAACTGTCGTCACAGTGGGAACAGCTAGAACGACAGTCGTCGAACGATAAAAAACGTCACGATAAAAACGTGACGACAGATTGTCGCAGCTTCTATTGTTGTCACGATCTAGTGGGAACAGCTAGTCACGACAGTCGTTCAACGATAAAAAATCGTCCAGGACAGATAGTCGTGATATGGGAACAGGCTAGACACGACAGTCATCCAACGATAATAAAACGTGACGACATAGTGGGAACGCGCCCTAATACACATATTATAAAACATACTCAGCACCCTGGGTATATCGGCATACTTAAAATTTTCGATTCCAAGCTCGTCATGGCCAGGCGATTTACCGCGAGTCATATGTTTAATAACACATACAATATCTCGTGCCGAGAAAAAAATTAGTGATGCCGGAGCACCCCCATGATGTAACTCAGCATCGACACTTCCGCCCTGCAAGGCGGCATCAGCCGTAGTGCACGGTGACGTGTAAGTATTGCATAAATAAATTTGCAACACCTTGCGGGTCACTGGTTTAGATTTGATATACTTTTCTAAAATTTTAAGAATTCTTTGTTCTTATGTTGATTAGCCATGATATCTATTTTTATTTGATTTTGCTTTTTTAAACACCATTTTAATTTAGATTTGAATAACTTTCGTGACTCTCGCATTAAATTATGTGCCTGTCCACTAGAAGGTTTTCTATAAAGTACCCAAAGTTTAAAACAGCGCCGAGCCTCCCTGTAGGCCTCGCTAACATGCAAGTTCCAGCCCAATACTTTACGTTTTTTATTACTACAGTTATGTTTTCTTTTCTTGCAAGTCAAGGTCGTTGCCTCCGACAACACATAAATAATTGTACTATACAAGTTATCAATTACACGCTTGTGGCTAATAGAATCACACATATGATCTGCGCATTCCCTTATCTCAATAGGAAAGTCAATTTCACGTAGTAAATAATAACATAATTTATGATATTCTTGTATTTGGTTTGTGTGTCTATTCCCGCATACAAACTGACTAAAAACTCTGTTACTACGTTACTATAGCGTAGCTTAGTTCTAATTGCACTTAAATTACATTGCAACACCGACGGAAAATGATCGGAGGTGTATGTATTGTAATAAATTTTTACAATTGTTATTGATTTAAAAGCCGATTCAGGTACGAGACAATGATCTAGCCATCTCTTGCAGTCATGAAGTTCACTTATATACCTAAACGGATTACAGTTAATGTCTAAAAATTCAGAATCCGCACATAACTCAACACTTTTGTTCAATAGAAAACGATAACATCTTACCAAAAGTCTCCGTCGGATGGGCATTAAAATCTCCAAACATATATACGCATTCCGATTCACAGTTTTCAACTATTGCACTTAATGAACCTAGGCACTGCGTGAACAATAATAAATTGTTTACACAATCTGTTGACATGTAAACACAACACTCTATAAACGTACTTTCACCATTAATTACTTTTATTGCGACAATGCGCATATTATCCGACTGAATCACGGAGACACTTTGAAAAAGTGACTTGCGCCATAAAATCACCGCCCGCGCAGCACTCCCGACGAAATGTCAACAGCTGACAAGCTAGTATTACCAAAATCTTCATGTATTTCTCCCAAAAATGCAAGATCGTGTGCAAGTAACCTTGTCTCTTGTAGACAAATAATATCAGCTGCATTGCATAGGTCCCTGACTTCATTTACTGAAGTTTGCACATTTTTACAATTGTAGCTAATAAAAGTACAAGAGTTTGTTTGTGGGATGTCCATTACTCATTTGCTTTTTCTTTATTGCTGTTGTTTTTACACAAACCGCTATTTTCTCTCTTATCGTGATATTTCACAAAACATCTGAAAGATATTAATGTGCGCTTAGATATATTTTACATTCATTTTTGGCATGTCGAAAAGAAAACTATTTTTGGAAAAAGAAGGTTTGATACTGGCTTAACTCAACAATTTGGTTGAGTTAAACCCGTTGTTTGATTAATAATTCACTATGTTCACTACCTAGCTACGTTACCGCAGAGTGGTTGGTGGCAAAGTCTATCTGGGGAACATTTCGCGTAGCACAAATAATTGGCGGCGTGTGGCGAAACTACAAAAAAGTGGGCTTGAGGAAAAATTGACATCCCGTTGGGGCCAAATGTTCAAGGCAGACATTGACATGCAGTGTGCGTGCACCCGGGACCTCTCACTACGCGACGTCAATACTGACTGAAATGTAGGGTTGTCCAACGTCGGACAATTTCGTAATTCAACAAATTACACATGATTGGACATTGCACAACAGTAGCATATAATTTTTGGTAGTTTATTATTGAAGACTATTGAACAAATTAAAGCCATTGAAAGATTTCGATTAAATCAAAATGGTATGCATTTTTTCTACGTAAAAATATAGATTTCATAAACAAAAAAAGAACTCATTGAAAACCAGTAGTAACAGTTCTTATGAAAAGTTCATCCATGCAGATACTGTCACCTTACCTATTTCTGCCACCAAGTAAAAACATGAACATTTCTGCGTTCCGGTTTGAAGCTGCTCTGCAACTGCTCTGGATAGGCGTGTAGCTTAACACCAGGCGCACGATTTGGTCGGCCTATCACTTGGTCTTATAAAAAATAAATAAAAAGTCAACCGAAATTCTTGTGATTCCTCTGGGATATCTAATAGTATAAATACACCTGCCCTCATAGCATGCCGCCGCGATAGGGAAATAATAAAAACAAACAAATAAATAAATATATAAATTATTGGAAAAAGGTGAGAACGTTTTTAATACAGTTCAACACGAGAGTAATTAGAAATACGTAAATAATAACTAATATAATGCAAAATATGTAAAAATTGAAACTACAAAAAGCCGGCATTATTTGTTTGGTCATCTTCCTGGCGATGATAAAACAACAATAATAGCTAAATACGCAATTTCATACCGTTATCATTGTTCTTCAAAATGTATAAGAACAGTTCATTACCAAATAAACAAAAGAACGAATGACTCTAGTGCGATGTCTTTCCGCTTCAGTATACGCAATAAAAAATTATATAATGTTAACATAGCTTTATCAACTGAAATAAATATGTCACGGGAAGATCTATCCCACATGTACTGCAATGCTACGTGCACAGCTGCCACTTAATGTCTTTTACACGTCCTCCGTTTATTCTCACACTGATGGGACAAAAATCGAAATAGTAAACAACTTGAATTTTTTCTAGATATAAATCACCGTTCGAGGGCTTCAGCAAAATCGAAACAAGATAAACCGGCGCATCGCGAAAATCCACATAAAACCGCAAAAAGCCGCAAAACATTTGAAAATGATTTATAGTATCCCCGATCTGTTAGGACGGCTTCGCGGGAGCAAAAACAGATTATCGAAATCCCAGTTATTTCCAACAATCGGTTTAGTACACAGAGTTACGAACGGTTTTGTCACGTTCCACATTGGAGAGTCCAGGTTGTCTAAACAAGAATACACGCAACTTAGCTAATTGTGTTAATTAAGCTTTTAGTTAAACCCAGAAATGTAGACACATGATTAATTATAACGATACAAGGGGATTGCATTCATTAAAAGCTTAAATATTAAGGCTAGGGCTACATTAAGTAGATGAAATTGGATACCAACGACACGGTACTTAAAATAACTACAGTTCCCTTTTGTATGACGAAACAGGTGACTTTATATAAATTAGGTAAGGTACCTGTCAGACCTTGGAAGTCCCAGTCAACTTACCCTTAATGACTTTTTCATATTTTTTGTGGTCAACAGAACACGTAGCTTTGGCCTTTGGATTTCCATTCGTTTTTATCATAACTAACGACACTTCGAAGAATCACTATCACCTGTTTCGCGTTATTATCTTTCACCATTTTGTAGTCGTTGTTCGTATACAATTAACACACAGATATAGTGGTTTTAAACCTAGCGCCTGGTGGTAAGCGACATGTCTGTTAATAACAATTACTGTGTCAGTCAGTGCTTTAAATCTCAACGATTTGAGAGACACTGCCCCTGCGCCCATTGCCCCGAGACATAAGTTGACAATGTCCCATGTACTTGTGCTTTCATCAGCAATCTTACCCTTCAGAACCCAAACGCACAATTACTCTTTAGTGGCAGAAATAGGTAAGGTAGCAATACATCCTCGGATGAACACTTTAACAGGCACCACTGCTATTGAAATTAATAAACGGTATAAGTTCCATATTAAAAAAAGATAGATTTCTGCAGAGGAAATACGTAAGCAATGATCTTAAATCAAACGAGTAGCGCTCCAGCATAGCAAAATTTTCCCTATGAAATATTCGTAGCTCAATGCAGTCGCGGTATACGAACACACTCGTGTCATAAAACAGAATCGACTCCTATAAAAAAGCTCTCGTCCAAATCTGTTGGGAACGAAAACATAACACATTATATTTAGCTTTGATTTTATCTGCACCCGTCGGATTACGATTGTGACAATTCGGTAAACGAAATGAGGATTAAGTGAGATGGTTATCTCTTTAAAAAAATATTCCGTATTTTCCGTATATCATATGTTCCGTAAATCGGATTATGTTCTTTTTGTTAAAAATTAAGTAGTTAAATTAATATTTTTTTTATTTTATTTCAGAACGCGGTAGTTTGCTTTAATA
>NW_020653780.1:487384-489510 GCF_003589595.1 Hyposmocoma kahamanoa
TATAATTGGTTGACGAGTATCTCAGTCAGCCTACAACCTTATATATCGTCTAACCTTTGAACTGTAAGATTAAGTTTCTTTTTACACATTATTTAGCTCGTCTTTCTTATTATTATTATTAATGTCTAGTAATATCAATAACCTAAGAATTCAATTAGTGACATCGTTGTAAATTCGTTACACTTCTCAATTCTTTGGAACTTTGACATGTCCATAATAAGAGTAAAAACAAAGTCATCGACTCACTTAAACAATGAAAATTTTATTTTTATTTCTAACAAAGAAGAGTGAAAAAAGCCGTGTTTGGACAAACGATATCATTTTAATTGATTTAACAGCGAGAGGATGTAAACATACTAGAAATATTTATGACTACTGAAACTCATGTCACAAATTTTGCCACAAGTGTATAAAATAACGCTTGAAATTTTAATTAATTACAATGTCATATATTTTTTGTGTGTTCAATTTGTAGTAAGTGCTTTTCACTATAAGCAAATGTGTTTTGTTTATTTTAATGTATAAAATAAACAAAAATTATAAAGTATAAGCGCATATTTGACCTCTATCTCACCTGATTGAAAGCGAGAGGTCGACAATTCAGCATGCATGAACATTTTAATAGCAGTAAAACTACCTATTTATTTACCTATTTCTGCCGCCAAGCAGTAATACGAGCTCTACTGCGTTCCAGTTTTGAATGATGCTGGTGAAATTACAGGCGCAAAGGATTTGTCAAATTACGTCTCAGGGTTACAGGCGCAGTGGCTATGCCCCTCAGATATTTGTGATTTACGGGTCTCAGTGGTACTGCAACTGTTATGGACAGGCATGTCGCTTACCAACAGGCCCACAACTTGTTCGTCTCGACACTTGAAATCATAACAAAAGAAAAGAAAATTTTGTGGTTATCTGGCACAATTATTATTTTATAATCTACAGTCTACCATTACATGTCCCAGTGCTAGACACAGATTCCCTTTAAGGCAGTGTGGTGTGGAATGGTGCATGGTACGCGTTACAACAAGTGTCTAATATGCTAATCTCTTCGGACGAAGCCTTCGTATAATTAGAATAGAACTTCACTCACAGGTAAGTTCGTTTAATCTCTAATTATACTTCATGCTTCGTCCTCGAGATTAGCACTTGTAGAGTTTTAGAGCTAAAAACTCGTAAAATATGAAATAAAATAAAATGTCAAGTTCTAAGTTTTAACTATAGTACTATAGTTATTAAGTAGGTATTTTAATTACCTATGTAGACACAGTATTTTGTTTAAAAACTAACCAAAATAAATTACTTTCTAATTGAACTATACATAATAGCCCTTTCAAAACAATCGTTGGACTTATCACTAATGGGTCTATTATAGAATTTGGCAAAGGTACGAGAGCGTGAGCTCCAACCTGCAGTTTACCAAATTTGGTCAAACCTAGTCTTTGCGCAGCAGACGTGGCAGCATGGCGGGTGCTATGCACAATGAACGTGGAAGTATCTATTCCGCTTATACTCAAAGTATTTTTATCCCTCTATATAATCCTTATCTAATAAAATAATAATCTTTATTATTGTGTACTTACTAGCTTATGATGCTTTTTAAAACTTATAAACAAAGCGTCCGTGTCTGTACGAATTCTCTTAGTCATTTCATGGTAAGCAAGTAAAACTCTTGCAGGACAAATCTCTGATTTTTCGTTAAAAAATGGAAGTACTAGCAATGGTTGGAATGCACCAACCCTAGACGTTTTAATGAGATCGGGAATCTTAATTTTGATTTCTGATGGAAACCTTTCAATGTTACTGATTTTTATTTTTGATAAGATTTGTACTCTGTGCGCCGTAATGAGCGCTAGAAGAGTAATTATTTTTTTGAAATTTTATCCAAACTTAGGTCTTCAGTAGGGAACCATTTTTCGAGATAATTTAAAACATGAGATGTGTCCCAAGTTTCGTTATATTTAGGCACAGGGGATCTAGAACAAAATACCCCTTTAAAAATCTTTTTGTGTCTTCATTTTCAGAGATTTTTTCTTTGTTGATTGGATCCAGAGCTGATCTATAACAATTTAATGTACTATAATAGAGGGCTATAGCTCAGATGCAGTGCGAGAGGTACTTTTAATAAT
>NW_020653780.1:489520-496242 GCF_003589595.1 Hyposmocoma kahamanoa
CTATGTTCAGCCAGCAATTCTACTCAAACAGTACAGCCTAGTCTACAGTACCATATTGAGCATCTTCATGAAAAACATTCATTAAAAAGTTCACAATGTAGGGAACTGATACTTCAAACATGTTCAATTTAATCTCGTTATAATAAATGAACCACTTTTTATAACACCCTTCATACTGCTTATAAGAATTGTCCGAGAGAGAGTTTAGAAGAATACCCAGGAGGAATACCTCTTCTCAGCATCGCCTCCCGGCGATAATACTCCTGCCACCAGGGTAACCGTTCTGCCCAAGTGGCGGCGACTGGAATTAGTTGATAAAATTAAGTTTTCATCAGCCTTAAATACTAACAGCTCTGAAATTAAAATACTTTTAAATAGTGGGTAACATGGCTGCGTAGGCCACCGTGGGACAACCATAATACCTGTGCCATTATCAGATGTTATTTTTCTTAATGATTTTAAAATCATAGTAAATGGTGGAAACGAGTAGAAATAAAAGTTAGACCATGAAAACGTAAATACGTTCACTGCGTACGCATCAGGGTCCCTATGCCAAGAAACATATGTTTGACATTTATTATTGAAATGACTGGCGAACAAATCTATATTCGGAGTACGGAATTTGTTTAAAATTGCTTCATAAGCATAGTCGGTGAGCTGCCACTCAATATCTGGATACGTACGTCGTGACTCTTGATAAACTTCAAAGTTATCTGATGAACGAATATAGGAAGCGAGAACATATAAATTTCTTTATTCGCACTATTGCCAGAGTTGTTTCGTAAGGTCAGTCAAGTATGGGAACTGAATACCACCCATGCGGTTTACATAGGAAATTGCGGTGGTATTGTTGATGCGAAGGAGGACCTGGGAGTTAAGCAAATCTTTAGAGAATATTTTTAGTCCTATGAATGAGGCCAAAATTTCTAAATAATTTATACGTATGTTTCGTTCGTCATCACTCCACAGGCCACTAGCCTTCTTCGCTCCACACGCTATTCCCTATCCTGTTGTTGAGGCATCAGAGTAAATTTCCAGGTCGTAATTATGCTCCTTAATTTTACAACTAGAATGGTCAATGGCATGTCTCTACCATTCAAGATCAGAGGCTAATGTATTCGGAATATTCATGTAATTTTCATAATTATTTGTGTTTTTTAAGTTAAGGTATTTGCATCTTTTAAACATTTTTGTATAGAGCCAGTCATATTCCACAGCTGGGCAGAAAGATACCAAAAGACCAACAAAACTCGCAAACGCTCTGATTTTACAACGTTTTGCAATTGAAAATTTTGCAAAATCAGTTTTTCAATTTTTCAACAAAGCAATTTTTTCATTTGGCAAAGAAACATGAAATATTTTTGTATCCAAAACATATCCTAAAAACTTGCAAGTTTGCGATGGATAAAAATTACTTTTATCTTCATTTATAATAAAACCTAAACACGTAAAGAGTTTTATGGTTTCTTCCAAATTCTTAAGACATGATTGATAATTGTTACCAATTAAACACATGTCATCTAAGTAAATAGTAGATAAATACCCACGTGACCTTAGCAATTTTACGACCGGCTTCATCACCTTTGTAAACATGATAGGAGCCGTATTCAAACCAAATGGTAACGTATTAAATTCATAAATAATGTTTTCAAACTGGAACCTAAGGTATCTACGATCATTTTCATGCACCTTAATTAAAAAGTATGCGTCTTATAAGTCGACTGCACATAAATAACATTCCCTTGAAATGAGGTTTAGTACTGTTCTCAAGTCTTTCAGTTCGTAATGGTTTGTATTTATAAACTTGTTTAAGCTTCTTAAGTTTAAAATGAAGAGCATCTTACCGTTTGCCTTGGGTATCAAAAATATATTTGACAAATATTGATCATCTCGAGCTTGACACACCGAAATAGCCCCGATTGTTAGCAAATTATTAATTGCCTCTATAAAATGTGTCCTTTCTGCGTCAGAATATTTACGCATTTTGGGTGGCAACGGCTGCGTCGGTGGCTATAAAAAGGGGATCTGATAGCCCTGTATATACGAAAGAACTATTGGGTCATTAGTAATTATAGACCATTGTTTGTAAAAGTGCGGTAATCTACCTGCTGTATTTACCGTATTTAGCGCCGAGTGAGGCCCGGTCGCCGCTGTGGATGCAGTGACTGTCCGAAGGAGATGCTGGGCCGACTGTTTGTCAAGGACGTCACAGGTTGATTGGTCCTCGGCGGGCCCGTCGCTTTCTGAACCGGACCCGCCGGCTTCCAGTTTAAATTCTTCGAAGAATTAGAAGTATACTGTGTCAGTTAATATTTGGAACTTTAGATGTAGTCTGTTTCAGATCTATTCCTGACTTATTAATGGCTTTTACAGATTTTAAGGTTTCTGCTAGATTTTCGCCGAATAGGAGCTTGTCTACTTTTGTCTTTTGTAGCTGATCTCTAACTTCCTTCTTTACAGCGTTTAAAAGGTATTTTCTCCTTGTAGTAGAGTCAGCATGTTGATAGTCACAGATGATTCGGGCATCCATCAAAAGTTTGAGTAACGTTGTATTGTTCTCCTTTGTGGACAACAATAGTGAAATAGCTTCTCCTAAACAGGCAATAGACAAGATAATTTGTTTCTGTTTGCCTTCAATGGCTTTATCACGTTTAATTATAATTTCTGAACTGCCGCTTTTATATCAGCATTTAATTCCGGTGGATCAATTAATTTGCAGTTCTCAGGAGTCAAATACTTTTCTTTAAATTCCTGGCGCAGTTCTTTCGTTAGTTGTGGCCCAATGTTGGAAACTGACCGATAAGTCTTTCTGAATATCTTTACCATATTTCTTATCTGTGGTAGGATCTGTGCCAAGTATGTCTAATAGCTCTTTATCCAAAGCCAAGTCTTCTGTTTCAGCTGTTACTGCATCTGCAGGTGGAGGCGGCTGCAATGTTGCAGCTGTCTCTGGAGCTGTAGGCGGTAGAGGGTCAACCGATTTTTGCACGGCTATCACCACCGACGGAATTGCATGCATGTGAAATGCACGCACTGGAACTTGGCTCAGCCCGGTCGTCGTTTGCTGGTCTCACGGGAGAAGGCGGGTTTTCTTCGATGTTAGCCTCTTCATCTTCATTACATGCCAAAATATCCATAACACCGTCATCTGGAAAGGAGACACATAGTCTCATGTACAGCCGTCAAACAAGTTAATTAGGAGTATGTAAGAGACAGTCCCAAGTTATAGTAACACGTACTGTCCGCAACAATACATTATTAGCACTATGAAATAGTCCCATTGTACTGCTCGGAGTGCTGGGTATTGACTGTATTATCATTTTGTTGTAAACAAATAAAAAACCAATGAACTCTGTACACAGTGTAAACATTTATCAGTCACGTAATAGCCCCAGAAGCTATTCACTAAACCATATCTAGTCAGTAAGAGATAGTCCCATTGCATTGCAAGTACTATCCGCAAACTTTTCATCTAGATTCGTTAAAAAAAGAATGATTAAAGACCTAAGAGTTACTATAAGGTAACAAAAACACGTAGTTGTATCATTACCTTGTCGTGGAACTTATATGACACGACTCGACTTCAAATTAAGAGAAAATCAGTTGCAATTGCATTTCTATATTTATTGGCGTTTCGTACCTTGTTTATCCGACGATAAATGACCAGAATCTCTCGACGTTGACGATGACTCGGATTCATCCGAATGGTAACGGTCATGGCGCAATTTTAATTCCAATTTTTTGATTTTGCGTTGTATACGATTACGTTCATAATCACTTTTACGTTTAGGCATATTATTCACAACAAATTATCACCAAAATAATTTATTTAACCACAATCTCTCTAAAACACTTTTTCAATCGCGAACACGCAGTGGAACGGCAACGCACTATGAAGTAAATGAAGCAAATCCTATGCGCATGGAGCACGTGGTCAGTGTGCCCTCCTTTAAAATAAAATAAAAATATTCTGAGCGTAGTGTGGAATGGTGCATGCTACGCGTTACTACAAGTGTCTAATATGCTAATCTCGAGGACGTAGCATGAAGTATAATGTACTGTAATGTAGATATGTAGCATGCAATATAAATGAAATCTTAATTACATGCGATGTGCATAACTAAAACTATTTTATAAATAACTTCATACAAAGGTGATCGGGTGTTTCCGTCGCAAGCCGAAGTATTCCGAGCGTTATACTTTGCAGTCGTAGCGGCGCATTGCAAACGGAGCCAGTCGCTTCGTAGTCTTCGTAGCGGTATCTACGCGTCTACGGCGCTACGCTTCTATGTGTGGTTCCCTACGTAGCTTAATTTTACGAATTGTACATTGTACGGGATTTTATCGTTCGTTTTAATAAAGACAATGAAACTATAGAAATAAGGATTTTGTAGCCTGATTGCTGATGTTAATATTGAAAAGTTATTGTGTTTGGAATTATTCTGCAACAGGTAAGTAACTTAACATTTTATTTTAATAATGTTGTTTCTGTTATCTTAATATTGTACTAAATTTACATATAATTTACTGTGTCTTTTTTATTGGTCATTTTTAATGAGGATGTTAAGAATTGGTGATGTTTATCGCGTAATGATATATATAAATAGTTTCCGTAAATTTTGAGGAATACCCGTTCTATATCCCAATGCCTGTATCTAACCTAAAAGTCTTGCAACAACCCTTGCCTATACTAGCTGCAACAGACATATAGAGAATGTACAGTGGACTTCATAATTATATGCTCAGCGAATCGAATGGTCCATTTTTCTCAACGACGTATGAATATTTGCGTAAATTTACGACGACTTTATTCTTAGAATAAATGATTATAATATATCAAGTAATATATACCTAAAGCACAAGTGACCATGGGGTGGTTTTAAAATGTTTAAAAACGGAATATTTTGTTGTAGTCTTGGAATGAGTACGTTCAATTTCAAGTGAAGAAGAGAACATTTTTTTATCTTCTGGTGATGTTTATTATTACATTTGATATTCTACTGTACTTTGAGGTCTAGAAGCGGTTAGGATGATCGATTTTTATATTTGAAACCCAATCCGACGACTGGCTATTTCTGGCATTCGCGCTACATCTCAGCGAATAGCTAAATTTGTTAAAATGGGGTAATCCGGTTACTAATATAAGAAAAACGTAAACAAGAACTGTATTTAAATAGGTTTTCTCATAATATGAGATAAACCTTTTAATCTGACCAAATATCTGTTATAGTGACCAAATATTTGTGTTAAGTACATCTTCAATATTTTAATAGTAAACAAACTAAATTATATGATAGTGGAGTTAGGAGAATCAGAATACAGCTTCGTTAGACATGTTTAACTCAATCCTATACTTAATGTATCACCACAGCTATTATATTATATTTATGGATATTTAGTAGGAATACTTCTCGTTAAGGTTGAATATTAACGATGGAAACCCTTGGAAAAATATAGAGTCCCAACCTGCACAGGGCTAGCATTGAGGATGGACTAAACCACCTCCTTTAAGGGCACCCGCGCCTAACAATAACAATGATAGTAATAACGCACAAACTCATAGACCCGCACAAGGGAAACCCTGTATCGCGGGTATCATGGACACACACATAGACAACCCAAACTCGCGAAATAAATGAATATAGGCCACATAAACATTTCTCCCGGTCCAGGAAACGAACCTGAAGCCTCTGCGTGGTAGTCCAGCATGGTAACCGTTCAGCCACAGAAGCAGTTAATGCATATACTGGTTGCTGATGATGATGAAGAGGAAAAATATGACGCTACTCGATCTAGATCCTCTGCAAAATGAGTGATCTATTCGGAGATTTAGCTTTTAATTTCCGTCAATGTAAGCGATTCCTCTCAATAGCAAATTTCATACTTATATTAATTATAAATAATAAATAATTACAATTTCAGTTTTTCTCAACAAAATAAACAAATTCTGATTGTGTTCTAATTGTTATTTGAAAATTGTAGTTCATTATAACCGCCGCTTTAATTTAGATTTTCTGTTGCTGACCCAAATTTGGAAGTTCATTTGTTCTCTTAATAACCGTCCATTTTATTTGTCTTTTTCCTAATTATAAACCACGTAGTTCATTTTCAATTCTTGTACATTTTTGCTTTATTCATATACTTTCTATGTCGTAAACTTACATGTTATCTTGTTGCAATATGTGTAATTATATATTTACCGCATTTGAAGACAATGGACCTAGTGTACCGACCGCGCGTCAATAACCTCTACATACTTACCATTTATTTTGATGACATCAGTTCTGCATTTTCTACTGCAACAAGCTTTTATGTCATCCCTTAGTTTTTAATATACGTATACATTTTACTTCGTTTTTTTACATTTTAAGTTACAAATATAGTCTTTTGTCTGCATTTTTTTTTTCACAGAGAAACAGGGGGCGCAATCTTTAAATCTTTCGTAAGAATTTTATAAATCGTATACTATACCTAGACCCTGAATAACCAAGGCATCTTAATAATAATAATGCATACGCTTAAGACGGTCTCCTGTTAATGTTCCCTCTGTCGGATAATAATGTAATTAGACACGTAGAAATTATAATTTATTTTATGTCTGTAATGTTACATTGTAATTGGCGAACCTGTGTCTTCAAAGACACTGCCTTCCCAATCAATATTTTTAATTGATATCACACACACACACACACACACACACACACACACACACACACACACAC
>NW_020653780.1:496252-499746 GCF_003589595.1 Hyposmocoma kahamanoa
ACACACACACACACACACACACACACACACACACACACACACACACATACACCCACACATACACCCACTCACTCACACACGCGCGCGCGCGCGAGCACGCACATTTACATTAGCAAAAACATCACAAAAGTGCTTTAATGCCTTATTATGTACAGTTACATACATTGCTTTATCTATACACATATGCTCCTGTTCATGTTCCTGAACACAAAGAGAGCTTATAGCTCTCCTCTCTATAACCGTGTTCAGGAACCGCATGTCACGACTGGCGAAATGGAGGCAAACAAAGACTTTTCTCACTCATGTCACACAACCGTAGTTTTTTTAATTCATAGATAAACTAGAGTCGGCCCCAACTATCATACTTGATTTCGAACGATATGATAGCTTACATGTAAAATTTGCCAAAATTATGTGCTATTGACATTTCATTTCGAATGAAACTTCATCTCGACTGATCTTAGAATTGAGGTCGAATAAAATTGTTTTGTTTTTCAGATATGTTCGAAATTTTAATGTAATAATAATAACGCACACGCTCAACATAGCCCCGCGCTAGGGAAATCCCTGTGTCGCGGGTGCCATGGACACACACATAGATAATCATACATTACAATCAATATTAAAATCGAATATGATGGTTATGAAGCAATAATAACATTTTCACAGATAAGAAATTCGTTCTAACAAAACAGTTTATCTTTATGCTGGTCGTGATTTGCGGTTTTTGAACACATCATAGAGAGTTTATGATATGTGTGTAGATAAATAAAATAACTACAACACAACAAAATAGATGTGTCGCGTCCAGCCTCCATGATGACCAGACGGACAGGCGACAAAGACAGACTTACTAGACTGACAGGAATTCCAAATTAGACCGACTTTCTTTTGGACGAAAGGCGACGACCGACATTCCTTTGTTTTGATAGAGGACGATGAGGACAGTCCTGACTAAACCTCCGACGCAAGCAGACGATTTCTCTTGACTGAATTTTATAGACAGACCGGTATTTCTGAAATATACCATTACTATATAATCAATCTATGTTCTCATAAACTAGACTGTCTTATTGTAAGTGATATAGGGTGGAATTTAAATTTATAGTGTTACAAGAGATGTATTGCTGTCAGCATCTTCTGTAGACTGTTCATATTCTCCTTGCGAGCTTCAAGCGTCGTCCGTCTTCTTAACTGATTTTGACAAAACTAGTGGAACGTCATTTGTGTCCTAGTTATTATCTAAAACACAATTAAAACTATGGATATAAATTAATTACCTGAAATATTTAACATCAACTTATTACAAAAACGAACACAATAAACTTCCAGTACAATATTGGAATTAAACGGATATTACTGTCAAAGTAAGACAGGGAAGGTCACAATCACAAAGCTGAGACGAATTTATCATAAGAAAATGAGAACAGGATCGTTAGTGGAAACAAAAGGATTGTTTGGCAAAGTACGCGTCTGGCCACGAGAAAGTCAAACGTTAATTAATTAACTGAAAAGCGCATTATACTTAAAATTTTACTCTGAAGGGAGCCTGTTAAATTTCAATAAAGGTAATTGTACCTGGTTAGCAATGGTAAAGGGATTCTTAGCTTTTGTTACAAAACGGTACATTTTCCATTCTATACTTACTAAGTACAAAACATTTCTTAACCAAGCCTGGGAATTATTGTTTTTTCTTTTTTTAATATACCAAGTGATAGGGCGAACAATTCCTCCGACTGGTGTTAAGCAATACGCCTGTCCATAACAGTTGCAATGTCACTCAGAGCTTTAAATGTTCCTCAGATCTATGCAAGATCTGAG
The DNA here is from genome assembly GCF_003589595.1 of Hyposmocoma kahamanoa. Taxonomy (NCBI): domain Eukaryota; kingdom Metazoa; phylum Arthropoda; class Insecta; order Lepidoptera; family Cosmopterigidae; genus Hyposmocoma; species Hyposmocoma kahamanoa. The sequence goes on from NW_020653780.1 coordinate 498,074, forward strand.
GAACACTGCCACAGCGCTTGTCACCATGAGACTTATGTTGACAATTCGCATGTGCCAGTAATTTCACCAGCAGTACCCTCATTCTTCAAAACTGCCTGGCGGCAGAAATGGGTTAGGTTGCAGTTCTAGGATGAACTGTTTCACAAGGAGCTCCAGTGGCTGCTTTGGTTATTTCGATTGTTTGACACTTAGTAGTGGCTAATACTAATGTTAGGTTTTTATAAGGTTAATTTTAATTTGAATTCCTTGCTACGATACAATAAAAATAAAAATACTGAGAAACACAGAATAAATTATTAATAAAAAGATCGGATACTCAGAAAAAATTCCTTTGATCCGGCCGGATTCGAACCGACGTCTTCTAGCATACCGTGTCAGACGCTATACCAACTAAGCCACGGAACGAACCAGCGGACCTCACGAATTTCTCTACGTGCTTGCGTCGTATCTTTGTGTTTGGTTTTTCAACGACTTTTTAGCTGTAGCGCCATTTATAAGAAATCTATGATATTTCGTCACCTTTTACAGCTACCAGCCCTGGCTAGAGATGTCGCTACACATTGTATTTAAATTTTTATTGAATTGATATTCAATTATTTTTGTGAAATTACTCCACTAGTTTGTTATAATTATTAATACAAAGATCGAACACTCAGAAAAAATTCCTTCGATGCGGCCGGATTCGAACCTTCTAGCCTACTGTATCAGGTGCTATACCAAATAATAATTATGACAAACTAGTAGAGTAATTTCACATAAAAATAATTGAGTATCAATTGAAAATCAATTCAATAAAAATTTAAATACAGAATAAATTGTCTAGATTTTCACGTTACAAGTTTCAATTACCCTAATCGGATTCCATATACCTTTATATGTGTGGAGAACTAAAAGCTGATGTTGGTTATTTGCTAAATATTGAACGGAGAATGTTTTGATTGTCCAGTACGGCTAACACGATAGAACGCGACTTACGCGAGAGCGACACAAAGCGCGGGATTTACGAGACTTATGCGAGAGTAGCGGTTTCTACATTATCTTTCATATCACACCGCTACATTACTTAATACACTATTCGGCATTCTGTCTTTAATAACTTTTGAGTAATGTTTAAAATAAAAAGCTGATTAACACATTTTTGTAATATGTAAAATAGGATGACGATTGTCCGCAATCTCATCTTTTGATACGTGAAGCTTCAGGTATCAAAAGATTACCAAATATCCAGTTAGGAAATTTCGTAGGCGTAAGTTGCTTGATGTTCCATTTAGGCGCACTAATTTTAGAGTTTATAATTATCTACTGGAATGAATTAGAGTTATCATTATTGTTATTTAAATGAACTCAAAGACAACGGTTACACCAATTTTTTCATTAGAGGAGTTAAGAATATAAAAACTATTTTTATTTATTTTATTTTTTATTTATGGCACAGTAACTGACATCAGACACAAACAATATAGAAAAAAAAACCTATCCGTGCCCAATTATAACTGTGTTCAACATTCAAAAGTATGTACTTAAACGGACGCTAAATTAATTATTATTATACAAAAAAAAACAAAAAGAATAAATTATTTACCTTACAACAATGCAAGAAGTGACCTGTTAAAAGTAGGGACACGGTAATTAAAAATATCACAATCAGAACAAATTTCGTTGTAATACCCACA
>NW_020653780.1:499756-500597 GCF_003589595.1 Hyposmocoma kahamanoa
TACAGCAGCTTATAGTTTAAAGCACATTAACGTTAAAGAAAACGTTTGGAATTCTCTGTAACTCTGGTAAATGTAAGCTACCTAAGTGAAATCATAACAAAAGGCATATTCACAAAATCCCTTTCGTAAGACTTCCCTAAGTAAACATATTCACGTTTCACAAGAACCGTTACTGTAGCGATACTTCCCTTAAGTAGACACGCAACACCTGTACGGGAAGCCTTAAGTCCTTTAGGTAGTTTCCTTGTTTGTACAAACATATGTACATGATGTAATTATGTTACAGAGGGGACCCCGATTTACTACATAGGTTGGTCATATTGTTGTGAAAATGTGTTTGAAAGTACTGACATGCGTGTAGAATAAGAAAAATAAAATTTGTTTTCATTTCACGCAAATGTACATAATAAAATGCAAATATTTATAATTGGTGTACAATAACGTGCTTTGTCGGGAAGTATATACGGGCCATAATAAAATTACCTGTCAAAATACATAGTTCACAAAATTTTAGGAGGTTTATTCTCTAATAATAAGTGCCTCTGCACATGGGACTTGTCAACTTCTACTTCTACTATCTCAAGGTACGGACGCAGCGGCAGTGCCACTGCAACTGCTATAGACACGCATGTTGCTTACCGCTAGGCGCACGACTTGTTCATCCCGTCATTTAGTATTATGAAAAAAAAAGGTTCTAAAAACAAGTTCTACTATGGAAACTAGTCAAATGGCGAACAAAAATCAATTGTTTCACACATTTTCAAGTAGGTATGAATATTTAGTTGTACTTGGGGTTTCTCTTCTTGGGGTGCAGCTTGTGGGCCAATTATACGCAAAAGGA